>NC_056445.1:11307586-11320086 GCF_018296145.1 Oncorhynchus tshawytscha
TCTTTCTCTCTCTGTCTCTCTCTCTCTCTCTCTCATACAGCAGTCTCCAGATCTTCATGGGAGACAGTGGTAGGGAGCTGTTTGCTGGTCAGGTAGGAGGCCAGCTCTTGGTCCCCCGCGTTACGAGCTTGCTCCACTGGTGTCTTGCCCTGTGAACACACACACAGCCACACACGTGTGTGGATACTTCCACACCATTAAACAAACTCTCTTATGTGAGAGCTTGCCTTTGTGTGTGCAAGTGTGTGTCTGTGTGTGTTTGTGCGGTGCGGTACAAGTGTGTGTGTGCCTGTGTGTACTGTGTGTGTGTGTACTGTGTGTGTTCTGTGTGTGTGTGTACTTCGTGTGTACTGTGTGTGTGTACTGTGTGTGTCCTGTCTGTGTGTGTACTGTGTGTGTGCGTGTGTGTGTGGTTCTAACCTTGAAGTTGGTCTTGATGAGGGAAGCTCCGGAGTCCATGAGAAGATGACACACAGCGTGATGCTTCTGAGAGGCCGCTTTGTGCAAGGCAGTGTCTCCTCTGAAAACACACACACACACACACACAAGCACACACTTCACGCAAGCTGCAGGCTGCATGATCAGTTTGAGGTATAGAAAAGTGACTTCAGGCACAGAAACAAGACATTCTTCAACGTTAGACCCTCAGACAGACAACAAAGCCGTAAGTCAGTGGGTGACTCACGTTTCTCTGTTGGTTAAATCCAGAAGCACCTTTGACCCTAAAAGAAAACAAACAAACAGAGCCAACATTTTAGCGAACATCAGAGGTTTGCAAACAAGCTCATTTGAAGGATGCAATAAGAAGCAACACACACACAGACACACACTCACCGTGCTCCAATATGAAGTGGACCACTTCAGTGTGTCCGTGCTGAGAGGCCAGGTGTAGTGCACTACAACCAGTAGAATCCCTCACCAGGAGGCTGGTCCCGCGAAAGAAGCTGCCCGACAACTGAGAGAGAGACAGGTAGAACACCGTTACGAGAGACACTTACGTATCGACTTCAGTAGTGCATATTACGTCAGGAATGGCTTTGAGCTGGTTCTAGTAAGACAGTCAGATGTTTGCAAGGGAGAAGGTTGAGGTATCTAACCGTAGTCAGGTCCCCAGAGGAGGCAGCCATCAGCATTGCTGAAGAACACACACACACACACACACACACACACACACACACACACACACACACACACACACACACACACACACACACACACACACACACACACACCACTATCAGTTAGACAATGTTATAGGGTTACACGTGCGTTAACAGGAATCGTTCCCACTGTAAGGTTTTTATAGATAAAAAAATGGGTTTACAAATGTTCTTCTTTCAAAAGACGCAAATCATCTCACCTTGTTCCTCAGACGTCAGAGGGCTCCTGCACCAGAGAGACAAATAGATGAAAGGACTGCGACTCTCAACACGAAATAACGTTGGAGGTGTGTGTGTGTGTGTGTGTGTGTGTGTGTGTGTGTGTGTGCGTGAGCGTTTGCAGGTCTGTGTGTGTATGCATGTGTTTACACATCTGTGTGTGTGAGTGGGTGTGTCTCTCTCTCTCGCTCCCTCTTTCTCTGTCTCTCACCCAGAGTTGGGCTCCACCACCAGGTCAGGCATGCCTGTGGCCGGTCCCCCCGCTAGTCCACCGTGGTCCAGGATAAACACCTCTTCCTGGCAGATTTCTGTCACATAGTGCAGGTGCTCCTGGGCCTTGTCTATACGGTAGAAACGGTCTGCAGACGTAGCTGGGGAAAGGAGACTTGGTTTAGAGAGATGGTGTGAAAGGAGAGAACAGCTCACTGTCACACAGTCGATGTCTTACAGTCACACAGTTAAACCGTGTTAAACAAGCAGAGACTTCAGAGGCCCACTTTACATGAGGCACAACGAATGGAGAAATCAACTCAGCAACAAAAGGAAACGTGCGCTGACTGTAATCTGCGTTTATTTTCAGCAAACTTAACATGTGTAAGAATTTATATGAACATAACAAGATTCAACAACTGAGACATAAACTGAACAAGTTCCACAGACATGTGACTAACAGAAATGGAATAATGTGTCCCTGAACAAAGCGGGGGTCAAAATCAAAAGTAACAGTCAGTAATCTGGTGTGGCCACCAGCTGCATTAAGTACTGCAGTGCATCTCCTCCTCATGGACTGCACCAGATTTGCCAGTTCTTGCTGTGAGATGTTACCCCACTCTTCCACCAAGGCACTTGCAAGTTCCCGGACATTTCTGGGGGGAATGGCCCTAGCCCCCACCCTCCGATCTAACAGGTCCTAGACGTGCTCAATGGGATTGAGATCCAGGCTCTTAGCTGACCATGGCAGAACACTGACATTCCTGTCTTGCAGGAAATCACGCACAGAATGAGCAGTAAGGCTGGTGGCATTGTCATGCTGGAGGGTCATGTCAGGATGAGCCTGCAGGAAGGGTACCACATGAGGGAGGAGGATGTCTTCCCTGTAACGCACAGTGTTGAGATTGCCTGCAATGACAACAAGCTCAGTCCGATGATGCTGTGACACACCGCCCCAGACCATGATGGACCCTCCACCTCCAAATCGATCCTGTTCCAGAGTACAGGCCTCGGTGTAACACTCATTCCTTCGACGATAAACACGAATCCGACCATCACCCCTGGTGAGGCAAAACCGCGACTTGTGAGAGAAGAGCATTTTTTGCCAGTGCTGTCTAGTCCAGCGATGGTGGGTTTGTGCCCACAGGCAACGTTGTTGCCGGTGATGTCGGGTGAGGACCTGCCTTACAAGCCCTCAGTCCAGCCTCTCTCAGCCTATTGAGGACAGTCTGAGCACTGATGGAGGGATTGTGTGTTCCTGGTGTAAATCGGGCAGTTGTTGTTGCAATCCTGTACCTGTCCCGCAGGTGTGATGTTCGGCTGTACCGATCCTGTGCAGGTGTCATTACATGTGGTCTGCCACTGCGAGGACAATCTGCTGTCCGTCCTGTCTCCCTGTAGAGCTGTCTTAGGCGTCGCACAGTACGGACATTGCAATGTATTGCCCTGGCTACATCTGCAGTCCTCATGTCTCCTTGCAGCATGCCTAAGGCACGTTCATACAGATGAGCAGGGACCCTGGGCATCTTTCTTTTGGTGTTTTTCAGAGTCAGTAGAAAGGCCTCTTTAGTGTCCTAAGTTTTCATAACTATGACCTTAGTTGCCTACCGTCTGTAAGCTGTTAGTGTCTTAACGACCGTTCCACAGGTGCATGTTCATTAATTGATTATGGTTCATTGAACAAGCATGGGAAACAGTGTACAATGAAGCCTTTACAATGAAGATCTGTGAAGTTATTTGGATTTTTACGAATTATCTTTGAAAGACAGGGTTCCTGAAAAAGGGATGTTTCGTTTTTGCTGAGTTTACAAGTAGTCTAAAGCTCTGGCACATTTACAGAAAATGCTGAATTTGTGTTTTGACCCTAGATGAGTGATGTCACTGAGTGATGTCACTCACAGTCCAGGAAGCTCCAGTTGGGGGACAGTCTGTGGGCGGAGCCAGGTCGCGGTAGACCTCGACACTCATCCTACAGAAAGAGGAGGGAAGGGATGGCCAGTTCAGTAACGACTCACCGGTAGCATAGTCAGACATAATAGACTGAAAGAAAGACAGACAGGAACCTGGTAATGCACTCGGTGGCCAGCAGATGGAGCCTGATGAAGATCCTGTTAGAAATAGGAAACCCCAGCAGTGTTTCAGAAAATAGAACAATCACCATAGCCAAATGATATTGGCGTGAGTGTGTGTGCACATGTGTGTATGCAAGTGTGTCACGTGTCTGTGTGTGTTCTCACCTCCTGTAGCCTGTCTATGTAGAGTCTGCAGGTCTCCAGGTCACAGTCTCCTCTCACCACCACAATCCCCACAGCGATCGCTGCAACACACACGCACACACACACACACACACACACACACACACACACACACACACACACACACACACACACACACACACACACACACACACACACACACACACACACACACACACACACACACACACACACACACAGACAGACACACTTTATTAACGTCTTTTCAGGCTGCAGGACACACATGGGGACTATAGGCTGCTGCCTATATACTGTACATAGACTTGGAATCACTGGCCATTTTAATAATGGAACACAAGTCACTTTAATAATGTTTACATATTTATGCTTCACTCATCTCATATGTCTATACTGTATTCTATTCTACTGTATCTTAGTCTGTGCCACTCTGACATCCATATAATCTAAATTCCATTCCTTTATTTAGATTTCTGTGTATTGTTGTGAAATTGTTTGATTTTCCTTTACTTACTTATTACTGCACTGTTGGAGCTAGAAACACAAGCATTTCGCTATACCCGCAATAACATCTGATTTGATTTGATGGACCCTTCAACAAAGACACACGCACACACACTCACAGATGTCTCGGAGTCGCTCCCTGTCGAACTGTAGTCTGTCGTAGTCCTGCAGACTGATCCGGTTGACTCTGAGGCGCAGGCGCTCGGGGACAGCATGGGGGCTGGAGGAACACACGCACGTTGAAACGTCTCAATCAACGTATGGCTTCATTCCATTTTACTCTGTTCAGTACCGGAAACAAATAGGATGTGTGTATTTTCTCCCATTGATTGCGATCTAGCAGTGCCAGGACAGACTACACTGTGCTACATGTACTGTAGCCATAACCTTACAGAGCACCGAGCAGGACAGGGTGGACTCCCACAGAGACAGACACTAGGAGACAGCACACCGGCAGGTTCGACGGGCTCCGTATACTTTAGACGTTTAGACCCACTTACTCTACACGGTACTTGACACAGGCACAAACAAAAAAAACGTGACTCTCTTTTTCTCTCACTCATTCCTGTCCATCTTTCTCTCTCAGACACTCTCTGAAACGCTCCGGGTTAGAGTACTTACACAGAGAAGGAGTCAGGGGGAGCAGAAAGGCGACGCGGGTCTGCTGCACACACTTTCTGAATGCTGCAGTCGTAACAGACAGGGCGGGGCGAGTGCAGGGGGAAAACACAGGCCCAGAGGGGAGGTAAATATCAAGGAAAGAGAGAGGAGGAGGAGTCCACATGAGGGTGAGGAGAGAGGGAAGAAAGAAAACATCAAAAAGACAGTCGAGGATGGGGACATGGAGGAGGTATTGTTGCAGAACACTAAGGCAAAAACCAGGCACAGCTTTAGTTACTGTAGCTGAGTAGAACCACACTGAGTAAAGAGCAACACACACACACACACAACGGCAGCTAGATACACACACACAGGCATTAGTGCTGTTGGGACGATCTGCTAACAGGTGGTAGTAAGTGGAACAGATGGGTAGAGGAAAAACTAACTGTGTGAAGGGATGAGAATGAGAAAAAGCCCTGAACAAGACCAAGAAACTGAACTGTGTGTGTGTGTGTGTGTGTGTGTGTGTGTGTGTGTGTGTGTGTGTGTGTACAGCAGCGGTGGGTTTACACCTTGAGAGATTTTACACTAAGGCAGCGCCTAGTTTGACCCTGTTTTCCTTGGTGTGCGCTTCTTTCCAACAGAATGCAGCCACAGCATCAAAACTAGCACTGGTTATCTTTCTCGTAGTAAACGTACACTTGGACCCATTGACAGTGTCCATTCTGTAGCCTTGGGAGTGAGGTGACTTGGGAGTGAGGTCTTTACCCTTCTGTACACCGCTGGTCTAGTTCCACAGGAAGAAGGATAGAGGATGTGTGTGTGATTCACTGAGTCAGCTCTGGGGTTCGAAACCAGCGACCGCTCGGTTACTGGTCTCAACCACTAGGCTACCTGCCACACTCCAGCCATTCTCTTTGGAGAGAGTGTGCGTGTGTGTGTGTGTGTGTGTGTGTGTGTGTGTGTGTGTGTGTGTGTGTGTGTGTGTGTGTGTGTGTGTGTGTGTGAGTGAGGGCAGTGAGGTCTTGATCCCTAGTGCTACATTGGCCTGTATCTTTGGAGTGTGTGTGTGTGTGTGTGTGTGTGTGTGTGTGTGTGTGTGTGTGTGTGTGTGTGTGTGTGTGTGTGTGTGTGTGTGTGTGTGTGTGTGTGTGTGTGTGTGACTCACTCATTGAGCAGGGGTACAGAGGTGCGTCTCTTGCTCTTCTGTACCATGTTGGCCTGGTTGCGTAGGGAGATGCGGAGGGTTGATGGGGCCAAGCGACACGGCTCTCCATCCACCTACACAAGCGTACCCACACACACACACACACACACACACACATATCTCTGTAGTATGGGGCTGTGTTGTATCCCTGTACAGTGCGGGTCTGTGTTATACTCCCACGTGACAGTTTATTAGGTACACCCATCTAGTACCTGGTTGGATCCCCCTTTGCCTCTAGAACAGCCTGAATCCTTTGGGGCATTCTACAACGTGTCGGAAATGTTCCACAGGGATGTTGGTCCATGCTGATGCGATGGCATCACGCGGCTGCTGCAGATTGAACGGCAGTACATTCATTCTGTGAACAGCTCATTCCATCTCATCCCATAGATTCTCTATAGGGTTGAGGTCTGGGGACTGACCAGGCCACTCAAGAAAACTGAACTCTCTGTCATGTCCGGTGTTGGTGATGGTGTTCACCCTGGAGCCGCTTCTTCTTGTTTTTAGCTGATAGAAGTGGAACCGCTGTGGTCGTCTGCTGCAATAGCCCATCCACGACAAGGATTGACGCGCCGTGCGTTCAAAGATGCCGTTCTGCACACACATGTACTGCGCTGTTATTTGTCTGTTTGCAGGCTACCTGCTAGCTTGCACGATTCTTACCATTCTCCTTCGACCTCTCTCATCAACGCACTGTTTTGGCCATCAGGACTGCTACTGACGGGATGGTTGTGTTTGTCGTACCATTCTTGGTAAACCCTAGACACTGTCGTGCTTGAAAAGCCCAGGAGGGCGGGCCGACTCTGGGATACTGGATCCGGCGAGCCTGACACCGACGATCATGCCATGCTCAAAGTCGCTATGGTCACTAGTTTTGCCCATTCTAACGTTCAATAACTGAACAGTAACTGAATGCCTCGATGCCTGTCTGCCAGCTTTATATAGTAAGCCACAGCCACTTGACTTACAGTACTGTCTGTAGGAGCGGTCCATTTTGGTAAACAGGGGGGAGGTGTACATAATGAACTGGCCAGTGAGTGTATATGTGTAGCATGCACTGTAAACCCCGATATGCTGTCATTACTCAAAACCTTGGAGGAAACCCGTTGCAGTTACTATATCTAATATATCTAGTAAAGTTACTTAAAGTGATTTTGTAGTCATTACTCAAACTGATACATCACATAAGACCTTATTTTGAGGCCTAGCTTTATCCTAATACAGTGGCCTCAAAATGTAAACCCTGGTTGAAGGATTTCCAGGAATCTTCCAAATGGGATTTCTGGAAAACCTGGACATTTATCCAGAATTTTGCAACCCTACCTGCAAATTACATTATGCAGGTTTGCAAAGTGATGTGTAATTCCTATTGGAATCCAGCCAGAGTTAGGATATACAACAGTTTAATTCACCCGCAACCTGCTTTCATAATGACTGCCAGGGTTCAGAACAGTGCAAGGAGACCTAAGCCATTTAAACTGGAACAACCATATCAGGGACGGGTCCAAAAAAATCTAACTAAATGATTGGATTTGTTCAGAAAAATACATGTTATTTATCTGTAGCATAAGATGAATCAATGAATCACTCAATGCAAAAACACAGATATTTTTTGTAATCTTCCCGCATTAGAACATGCTGGGAAAAAAAGTTCATTTGTTATCATCATTTTTTTTAAAAACTTGTTGTTGTGACTTCTCATTTAGTTTTGTGTCACAGGACATAAACATTTTAGGTAATAACGACTTTTCATTGACTTTGAGTTCAACTTACTAGAAGTAGAAGTATTTGAGTTAAAAATGCCTTGGGGTTTACAGTGTGGGCCTGTGTTCTTTCAATGTCGTCTCGGCTGTGTTGTATCCAATGATTTATAAATACACTAGATCACTTACAGGGGGCGCTGTATTGAAGCCACCGTGCCTCCATCTTGGCACTGCCTCACCGGTGTAAAAAATATTTTGCGAGCTATAGAAAGGCATTTATTAATGTCTATATTTGTTTTTTTGCCACATTTATTCTATTACAGATACCTTAATGCATACTTTTAAATGATATTATGTGAACTAAACACAAAACTTAAATATTTAAAAAAAGATAAAAACATTTAAAGTATAATTTTTTGAAAGAGTTGTAATGTTACAATCCCCACCTTAAAAAAATAACACTTAAATACATGTAATTTTCTCAGTACATGTACTTCATTTTCTAATGACATGAATTCATTTCTATCCTTCTGGGGAGTGACAATATGGCCGACCGGTGGTTTCAAAGAACTCTCACTGGCAAATAAATTAAATAAAATCAAACTTTATTTGTCACATGCGCCGAATACAACAGGTGTAGACCTTACCGTGAAATGCTGACTTACAAGCCCTTAACCAGCAGGGCAGTTCAAGAAGACCTTACCGTGAAATGCTGACTTACAAGCCCTTAACCAACAAGGCAGTTCAAGAAGACCTTACCGTGAAATGCTGACTTACAAGCCCTTAACCAACAGTGCAGTTCAAGAAGACCTTACCGTGAAATGCTTACTTACAAGCCCTTAACCAACAGTGCAGTTCAGGAAGACCTTACCGTGAAATGCTTACTTACAAGCCCTTAACCAACAGTGCAGTTCAAGAAGACCTTACCGTGAAATGCTTACTTACAAGCCCTTAACCAGCAGGGCAGTTCAGGAAGACCTTACTGTGAAATGCTGACTTACAAGCCCTTAACCAGCAGGGCAGTTCAAGAAGACCTTACCGTGAAATGCTGACTTACAAGCCCTTAACCAGCAGGGCAGTTCAAGAAGACCTTACCGTGAAATGCTGACTTACAAGCCCTTAACCAGCAGGGCAGTTCAAGAAGACCTTACCGTGAAATGCTGACTTACAAGCCCTTAACCAACAAGGCAGTTCAAGAAGACCTTACCGTGAAATGCTGACTTACAAGCCCTTAACCAACAAGGCAGTTCAGGAAGACCTTACCGTGAAATGCTGACTTACAAGCCCTTAACCAGCAGGGCAGTTCAAGAAGACCTTACCGTGAAATGCTGACTTACAAGCCCTTAACCAACAAGGCAGTTCAAGAAGACCTTACCGTGAAATGCTGACTTACAAGCCCTTAACCAACAAGGCAGTTCAAGAAGACCTTACCGTGAAATGCTGACTTACAAGCCCTTAACCAACAGTGCAGTTCAGGAAGACCTTACCGTGAAATGCTGACTTACAAGCCCTTAACCAACAGTGCAGTTCAAGAAGACCTTACCGTGAAATGCTGACTTACAAGCCCTTAACCAACAGTGCAGTTCAGGAAGACCTTACCGTGAAATGCTGACTTACAAGCCCTTAACCAACAGTGCAGTTCAGGAAGACCTTACTGTGAAATGCTGACTTACACGCCCTCAACCAACAGTGCAGTTCAAGAAGACCTCACCGTGAAATGCTGACTTACAAGCCCTTAACCAGCAGTGCAGTTCAAGAAGACCTTACCGTGAAATGCTGACTTACAAGCCCTTAACCAACAGTGCAGTTCAAGAAGACCTTACCGTGAAATGCTGACTTACAAGCCCTTAACCAACAGTGCAGTTCAAGAAGACCTTCCCGTGAAATGCTGACTTACAAGCCCTTAACCAACAGTGCAGTTCAGGAAGACCTTACCGTGAAATCCTGACTTACAAGCCCTTAACCAACAGTGCAGTTCAAGAAGACCTTACCGTGAAATGCTGACTTACAAGCCCTTAACCAACAGTGCAGTTCAAGAAGACCTTCCCGTGAAATGCTGACTTACAAGCCCTTAACCAACAGTGCAGTTCAAGAAGACCTTACTGTGAAATGCTGACTTACAAGCCCTTAACCAACAGTGCAGTTCAGGAAGAGTTAAGAAAATACTTACCAAACAGCAATCCAGGGTTTATACACATCATTAGTTGTATCACTAGTGTGGGCCTGTGTTATATATCTGTAGTATTGGTCTGTGTTGTATCCAGTTAGTGTTGGCCTGTGTGAAATCTCACCTGTACAGCGATGGTCTTAAAGGTGGTCAGCGTCACATCTCTACACTGGTGCAGCCTCTCACCATGACCTCCTACCTGCAGTGCCGCCTAGGGGGGAGAAAGAGGAATTACACCCTTTTGTTTAGTCACACACTCTCACACACTCTCTCACACACGTGCACTCACAAACAAACACACTCTCTTCCCCTCTCTCTCTCTCTCTCTCTCTCTCTCACACACACAAACACACACACACACTCACAAGGGAGGACAGGGTGAAGCCGATGACTTCGATACAGCCGTCATCATGGCGCTGAGGCTCAAAGTCCCGGTGGTCTCCTGTGTTCCCCCACGGCATGGTGCCTGCACAGTACCTACACACACACACACACACACACACACACACACACACACACACACGCACACACACACACACACACACTTTTTAAAACACACATGATCCTCAAACACTCCATCACAAAAAAATCCACAGTATGGTGAGCGCATAAAACTATGGGTAGGTTACGGACAGCCAACAGATGTATCAGCAGCGTCAGATAGACAAAGCTGACCTGGGGAGGGGGGATTGGGTGGGTTGAATAGCTACCTGGGGATGTTTAAGAAGACGATGCACTGGAACTTCTGCTCCTGGATCTTAGGAGTGAGATCCGTCCCGTCACACTGGGACAGAGAAAAAGAGGTTCATGGAACCCAGTAACTGAATGTAGATTCCAGGTCCTGAAACAGGGACCAGTCCAGCGGCAGGTTTATTATCAGGCTGCCAGGGCCCTCTAACCTAAACCGTTAACCTGTGACACTGTGCATGTGTGTGTGTGTGTGTGTGTGTGTGTGTGTGTGTGTGTGTGTGTGTGTGTGTGTGTGTGAGGCACTCACCACCACTCTGACATGTTTAGACAGATCCCTGGAGCTCCTCTGGAGGAAGTCAGAGAACGCAGCCTGACGGGAAGCAGAGACCACTCATTACATTCTATATACACCTCTCTCTCTCTATTCCCTCCCTCTCTCTATTCCCCCTCTCTCTCTCTATTCCCTCCCCTCTCTCTCTCTCTCTCTCTATTCCCTCCCTCTCTCTATTCCCTCTCTCTCTCTATTCCCTCCCTCTCTCTATTCCCTCTCTCTCTATTCCCTCCCTCTCTATATTCCCCCTCTCTCTCTCTATTCCCTCCCTCTCTCTATTCCCTCTCTCTCTCTATTCCCCTCTCTCTCTATTCCCTCCCTCTCCCTATTCCCCTCTCTCTCTCTATTCCCTCCCTCTCTCTATTCCCTCTCTCTCTCTCTATTCCCTCCCTCTCTTTATTCCCTCCCTCTCTCTATTCCCTCTCTCTCTCTCTATTCCCTCACTCTCTCTATACCTCTCTCTCTCTATTCCCTCCCTCTCTCTATTCCCTCTCTCTCTCTATTCCCTCTCTCTCTATTCCCTCTCTCTCTGCACCTCTCTCTCTATTCCCTCCCTCTCTCTCTATTCCCTCCCTCTCTATTCCCCTCTCTCTATTCCTCTATTCCCCCCTCTCTCTATTCCCTCCCTCTCTCTATTCCCCCTCTCTCTCTATTCCCTCCCTCTCTCTATTCCTATTCCCCTCTCTCTCTATTCCCTCCCTCTCTCTATTCCCTCCCTCTCTCTATTCCCTCTCTCTCTCTATTCCCTCCCTCTCTCTATCCCTCCTCTCTATTCCCTCCCTCTCTCTATTCCCTCTCTCTCTCTATTCCCTCTCTCTCTCTATTCCGTCTCTCTCTACACCTCTCTCTCTCCATTCCCTCCCCCTCTCTCTCTATTCCCTCCCTCTCTATTCCCTCTCTCTCTCTATTCCCTCTCTCTCTCTCTATTCCCTCTCTCTCTCTATTCCCTCTCTCTCTACACCTCTCTCTCTCTATTCCCTCCCTCTCTCTCTCTATTCCCTCCCTCTCTATTCCCTCTCTCTCTATTCCCTCTCTCTCTCTATTCCCTCTCTCTCTCTATTCCCTCTCTCTCTCTATTCCCTCCCTCTCTCTATTCCCTCTCTCTCTACACTCTCTCTCTCTATTCCCTCCCCCTCTCTCTCTATTCCCTCCCTCTCTATTCCCCTCTCTCTCTCTATTCCCTCTCTCTCTCTCTATTCCTCTCTCTCTCTATTCCCTCTCTCTCTACACCTCTCTCTCTATTCCCTCCCTCTCTCTCTCTCTATTCCCTCCCTCTCTATTCCCTCTCTCTCTATTCCCTCTCTCTCTCTCTATTCCCTCTCTCTCTCTATTCCCTCTCTCTCTACACCTCTCTCTCTCTATTCCCTCCCTCTCTCTCTCTATTCCCTCCCTCTCTATTCCCTCTCTCTCTATTCCTCTCTCTCTCTCTCTATTCCCTCTCTCTCTCTATTCCCTCTCTCTCTCTATTACCTCTC
>NC_056445.1:11325086-11335086 GCF_018296145.1 Oncorhynchus tshawytscha
TATCGGCTACGGAGAGCGATATCACACAGTCGTCCAGAACAGCTGGTTCTCTCATGCATGGTTTTGTGTTGCTTGCCTTGAAGTGAGCATAGAAGGCATTTCTCTTGTTTTGTAGCCTCGTGTCCCTAGGCAGCTCGTGGCTGGGTTTCCCTTTGTAATTCATGATAGTTGGCAAGCCCTGCCACATCTGTTGAGCGTCAAAGCCGATGTAGTAGGATTCGATCTTAGTCCTATATTGATGGATTACCTGTTTGATGGCTCGCCGGAGGTCGTAGCGGGATTTCTTGTAAGTGTCCGAATTAGAGTCCCGCTCCTTGAAAGCGGCAGCTCCATACCTTAGATGTTCTCAATGCATCTTCTGAACAGAGGCAGACAAACTATCTCTCCCTCATACTGTCTCTCTCTCGGGCGTCTCTTTTCTCTTCTCCTCTAAGCATCTGAATGTTATTTCCATGCAGATTTGATGTTGTTGTCTGTAATGAATTATAATCACTGCTAATAATCCTTGATATACACATCCCTCCTCTCCTCCCCAAGAGCCTGAAGTGTTTCCCCTCTCTCTCTCACTCGCTCTCTCTCTCTCTCTCTCTCTCTCCATCTTTCTCCCTCTGTGGGATTCAGAGAGAACTCATTTATATTTAAGCAACGCTCATTAGAGCTACTGCTAATCAGCCTTAGTGCACACACACCCACACACACATACACACACGCACAAACATCTCTGCACTGACTCAGGCAATTTGTGTCAGAGAAAGTAGCACTCTCACCAACAGGATACACACATGCACAAACACAAACACCCACTCACAAAAACACACGCACAACACACACACAAGAGAGAGAGAGAGAGAGAGAGAGAGAGAGAGAGAGAGAGAGAGAGAGAGAGAGAGAGAGACGTCTCTGCACTGACTCAGGCAATCAGAGTGCCAAAGGCTGTTTCGCGTCACATACACGCACAAACTAAGCTTTTGTGCCAGCGAAGGTGCTGGTGACAGCAGCACTCTCACCAACAGGACACACAGGCACACACACATGCACACCGACACACACAGTGGCACTGCGGCAGGTGCAGGAGAACCGAGAGATGCTGATCAAAACAGAAACGACAGACAGAGCAGCAGCAGTGAATGGACCGTCTGAAAGAGAGCAGGACAAACACCTGCAATAAACCACACGAGTCAATGCTGCAATACAACATGAGTTATTTCAGTGAGACAGAGTCCACTGTGTTGAAAGGGAAAGGGGGATACCGAGTCAGTTGGCCAACTGAATGCCTTCAACTGAAACGTGTCTTCCACATTTAACCCAACCCCTCTGAATCAGAGAGGTTCCGGGGGGGGGGCTGCCTTAATCGACATCCACGTCTTCGGCGCCCGGGGAACCGACTACTGTGCTATATATAGTGTGTAAGAGGACTACGTCGGGTCAGAGTCAGACAGAGGGCAATGTGTACAGCACAAACATAATGACACCCACACGTGCAAAGAGGACACAAGGGCACGTGCCCCCCTCTGCATTACAATGTTGAACTCTTTAACTTCATTCTTAAGCCCACGTTTTATCGGAGATATTTACCGACTGGACCAGGTAAAAGAGTACCCCACCCTCACTATTCTCCCTAGTAAGGGGTCGCTTCCAAGGTGCACCACGGAGCAAAGATATGCGAGACAGGACGCTAGATACACCAGCGTGTGCAGACAGTAACATCATTGGAGGAGGAGGAGGAGGAGGAGAGAAAAGTGTAGAGTTACACACACAGTGTTTGATTAGATTTGAGCTGCCGGTGATGGGCAGGACTCCCAGGAGGTACAGTATGTTTGTCAATTCAAGCTATGTAGCCTATTGATTCCTTCCTGATGAATAAATACAATGAAAATATTTGGTTCGGGGGAAAAAGTGTTTAAGGTGTTTGAAAAGTACAAAATTCTCCAGAGGCAGCCCCTTCCAGACAACCCCCCCCCGTCTATCCTCACGTACTTCGCGCCCCTCTAAAATAATGGGTGGATGACACCCATGTGCACACATGCCGCACACATGCCGCAAACAAACACACACGCACATCCACACACAAAGGGCAGCTTACCCCTCCCCAGTTGAGGGTCCTGGCGAGGTCATTTCCTGTCCCCAGAGGAAGTACAGCTACAGGTGGATGGGGGGTCATTCCTAACTCATCCAGAGCAGACAGGATCCACCCCACCTAAGGCGAGAGAAGGTGAGAGAAGGAGAGAGAGAGAGGAGAGAGAGTGAGATGGGGAGAGGCTCTGTTAATGAAGTTCATTAATGCTGTGAATAATGTACAGGGTCCTGGGATACATTCATACATGTTAACCATGTCTGTGTGTGTGTGTGTGTGTCTGTGTGTGTTGCCACCAGGGGGAGCTGTGTTCACACTCAGTAACACATATTGCACTGTCTATCATCTAGCACCCTCAAACTCAACTCTGGACTTTGAAGCCAGGTAGTTCCATTGCTTTTTAAAATTGTTCCCCCTCTCATCAGGGACTGATTTAGACCTCGGAAACCAGGTGTGTCCAATTAATGATCAGGGTAAGAAGTGAATACCCCTGACAGTAGCACTGCAATCATACAGAGACGCAGGCAGACAGGCAGACAGACAGGCAGGCAGGCAGGTAGGCAGGCAGGCAGGCAGGCAGTCAGGCAGGCAGGCAGGCAGGCAGGCAGGCGGGCGGGCGGGCGGGCAGGCAGGCAGACTCAGACTAACATTGGTAATAACAGTTGTACTGCAGTAAAACAGTAATAACATGTTAATTCTCTCACCGTCCCGTCTCCTCCACAGGCCAGGATACGCAGGTTTGGCACTTTCCTATACAACTCCAACCTGGGAGACATGACATACAGAGGTTAGGGTGTAGGAAATAGTGTATAAGGCGTAGTGTGGTATGTAGGGTGTAGCATGCAGGGTGAAGTACTCACGCCTCTCTGAGCCCTCCCTGGGAGAGATCAAACACCTGGCGAGGGTTCAGAATCCACATAAACATCTGTAACACCTTAGTACCCTGAGACACGGAGAGAGAAGGCGGTTAGGGTCAGGGGTCAGGGATGACGGTAGCTAGGGGTTTGTGGGCCAGCAGTTAGGGTTATAGGTCAGAAATCATAGGTTAACTTACCTGGTTGCCTCCACTCTTGGGGTTGACAAAGACTAGAACAGGTTTCATCAGAGGGGAGGGAAGGGGCTTCAGCATGAACGGACGCCACTTTGACTCCTAATGGGAGCAAAATATATTAGCAAGAGTCTACCCCTTGTCAGCAAATAGAACATGTTTGTACACACACCCCACAGAGGGACAGAGAACAGTACTCACCCCACAGAGGGACAGAGAACAGCACTCACCACACCGAGGGACAGAGAACAGTACTCACCCCACAGAGGGACAGAGAACAGTACTCACCCCACAGAGGGACAGAGAACAGTACTCACGCCACACAGGGACAGAGAACAGTACTCGCCCCACAGAGGGACAGAGAACAGTACTCACCCCACAGAGGGACAGAGAACAGTACTCACCCTACAGAGGGACAGAGAACAGTACTCACCCCGAAGAGGGACAGAGAACAGTACTCACCCCGAAGAGGGACAGAGAACAGTACTCACCCCACAGAGGGACAGAGAACAGTACTCACCCCACAGAGGGACAGAGAACAGTACTCACCCCACAGAGGGACAGATAACAGTACTCACCCCACACAGGGACAGAGAACAGTACTCACCCCACAGAGGGACAGAGAACAGTAATACCCCACAGAGGGACAGAGAACAGTACTCACCCCACAGAGGGACAGAGAACAGTACTCACGTCAGTTCCTTTCTTGCTGGTCCTTCTTTTAAACGATGTGCGTTTTTTCCTCCTTGTAGAGTTTTTGAACGAGCTCTGTGAGAGGGGAGAGAGAGAAATGCATGAAGGCATGTTCCACAGAATAACCCTGCAGCACACACAACACACACAGCGCTGTCTAGCTGTTGGTGTATGCTGAGGTCAGGTGAAGTTGACAGTAATAAGAGGCAGCAGATGCTAAAAGGAGTCTGTAAAGGAGTATGTAAAGAAGTCTCTACAGGTGTGTGTAAAGGACTCTATAAATGAGTGTTTAAAGGAGTACGTAAAGGAGTGTGTTAAGGATTATGTAAAGGAGTGTGCTAAGGAGTCTGTTAAGGAGTGTGTAAAGGAGTGTGTAAAGGAGTCTGTAATGGAGTCTGAAAGATAGTGTGTAAAGGACTCTATAAAGGAGTGCGTAAAGGAGTGTGGAGGACTGTGTATAGGAGTATGTAAATTAGTCTGTAAAGGATTATATAAAGGACTGTGTAAAGGAGTGTGTAAAGAAGTGCTTAAAGGAGTCTGTAAAGGACTCTGTAAAGCAGTCTGTAAAAGTAGTGTGTAAAGGACTCTGTAAAGGAGTGTTTAAAGGAGTATGTGTAAAGGTGTAAAGGACTCTGTAAAGGAGTGCGGAAAGGAGTGTGTAAAGGACTGTGAAAAGGAGTATGTAAAGTACTGTGTAAAGGAGTCCGTAAATGAGTAGGTAAAGGGGTGTGTAAAGGAGACTGTAAAGGAATCTGTAAAGGAATGTGTAAAGGAGTGTGTAAAGGTGTATATAAAGGAGTGTGTAAAGGAGTATGTAAAGGAGTGTGTAAAGTAGTGTGCAAAGGAGTATGTAAAGGAGTCTGTAAAGGAGTCTGTAAAGGACTGTGTAAAGGAGTGTGTAAAGAAGTGTGTAAAGGAATCTGTAAAGGACTCTGTAAAATAGTGTGTAAAGTACTCTGTAAAGGAGTGTGTAAAGGAAAATGTAAAGGAGTGGGTAGAGGGGTGTGTAAAGGAGACTGTAAAGGAACCTGTAAAGGAGTGTGTAAAGGAGTGTGTAAAGGTATATATAAAGGAGTCTGTAAAGGAGAATGTAAAGGAGTGTGTAAAGGAGTGTGTAAAGGGGTATGAAAAGGAGTGTGTAAAGGACTCTATAAAGGATTACATGAAGGACTATGTAAAGGAGTGTGTAAAGGAGTGTGTAAAGGAGTATGTAAAGGATTGTGCAAAGGAGTGTGTAAAGGAGTGTGTAAAGGGGTGTGTAAAGGAGTGTGTAAAGGAGTCTGTAAAGGGGTATGAAAAGGAGTGTGTAAAGGACTCTATAAAGGATTACATGAAGGACTATGTAAAGGAGTGTGTAAAGGAGTATGTAAAGGATTGTGCAAAGGAGTGTGTAAAGGAGTGTGTAAAGGGGTGTGTAAAGGAGTGTGTAAAGGAGTCTGTAAAAGAGTGTGTAAAGGAGTGTGCAAAGGATTGTGCAAAGGAGTGTGTAAAGGAGTGTGTAAAGGGGTGTGTAAAGGAGTCTGTAAAGAAGTCTGTAAGGGAGTGTGTAAAGGATTCTGTAAAGGAGTGCGTAAAGGAGTGTGTAAAGGAGTGTGTAAAGGAGTATGTAAAAGACTGTGTGTAAAGGAGTCTGTAAATGAGTCTGTAAAGGAGTGTATAAAGGACTGTGTAAAGGAGTCTGTAAACGAGTATGTAAAGGACTGCGTAAAAGTGTATATTAAGGAGTATGTAAAGTAGTGTGTAAAGGAGGGTGCAAAGGAGTATATGAGTATGTGAAGGAGTGTGTAAAGGAGTGTGTAAAGGTGTATGTAAAGGAGTATGCAAAGGAGTGTGCAAAGGAGTATGTAAAGGATTATGTAAAGTAGTGTGTGAAGGAGTGTGTAAATCAGTGTGTAAAAGTGTGTGTTAAGGAGTATGTAGAGGAGTAGTATAAAGGAGTGTGTAAAGGAGTGTGTAAATGAGTATGTAAAGGAGTGTGTAAAAGAGTGTGTAAAGGAGTATGTAAAGGAGTATGTAAAGGAGTGTGTAAATGAGTATGTAAATGAGTGTGTAAAGGAGTATGTAAAGGAGTATGTAAAGGAGTGTGTAAAGTAGTGTGTAAAGGGATGTGTAAAGGAGTGTGTAAAGGAGTGTGCAAAGGATTGTGCAAAGGAGTGTGTAAAGGAGTGTGTAAAGGGGTGTGTAAAGGAGTGTGTAAAGGGTTCTGTAAAGGAGTGTGTAAAGGAGTGTGCAAAGGATTGTGCAAAGGAGTGTGTAAAGGAGTGTGTAAAGGGGTGTGTAAAGGAGTCTGTCAAGAAGTCTGTAAGGGAGTGTGTAAAGGATTCTGTAAAGGAGTGTGTAAAGGAGTGTGTAAAGGAGTATGTAAAAGACTGTGTGTAAAGGAGTGTGTAAAGGAGTCTGTAAAGGAGTATGTAAAGGACTGCGTAAAAGTGTATATTAAGCAGTATGTAAAGTAGTGTGTAAAGGAGTGTGTAAAGGTGTATGTAAAGGAGTATGTAAAGGAGTGTGCAAAGGAGTGTGTAAAGGAGTATGTAAAGGAGTGTGTTAAGGAGTATGTAAAGGAGTATGTGAAGGGGTGTGTAAAGGAGTGTGTTAAGGAGTGTGTAAAAGTGTGTGTTAAGGAGTATGTAGAGGAGTATGTAAAGGAGTGTGTAAAAGTGTATATTAAGGAGTATGTAAAGTAGTGTGTAAAGGAGGGTGCAAAGGAGTATATGAGTATGTAAAGGAGTGTGTAAAGGAGTGTGTAAAGGTGTATGTAAAGGAGTATGTGAAGGGGTGTGTAAAGGAGTGTGCTAAGGAGTGTGTAAAGGAGTGTGTAAAGGAGTATGTAAAGGAGTATGTAAAGGAGTGTGTAAAGGAGTATGTAAATGAGTGTGTAAAGGAGTATGTAAAGGAGTATGTAAAGTAGTGTGTAAAGGGATGTGTAAAGGAGTCTGTAAAGAAGTCTGTAAGGGAGTGTGTAAAGGATTCTGTAAAGGAGTGTGTAAAGGAGTATGTAAAGGAGTGTGTAAAGGAGTATGTAAAGGAGTGTGTAAAGGAGTGTGCAAAGGAGTGTGTAAAGGAGTCTGTAAAGGAGTGTGTAAAGGAGTGTGCAAAGGATTGCGCAAAGGAGTGTGTAAAGGAGTGTGTAAAGGGGTGTGTAAGGGAGTGTGTAAAGGAGTCTGTAAAGGAGTGTGTAAAGGAGTGTGCAAAGGATTGTGCAAAGGAGTGTGTAAAGGAGTGTGTAAAGGGGTGTGTAAAGGAGTCTGTCAAGACGTCAGTAAGGGAGTGTGTAAAGGATTCTGTAAAGGAGTGTGTAAAGGAGTGTGTAAAGGGGTGTGTAAAGGAGTCTGTAAAGAAGTCTGTAAGGGAGTGTGTAAAGGATTCTGTAAAGGGTTGCGTAAAGGAGTGTGTAAAGGAGTGTGTAAAGGAGTATGTAAAAGACTGTGTGTAAAGGAGTCTGTAAATGAGTCTGTAAAGGAGTGTGTAAAGGAGTATGTAAAGGAGTATGTAAAGGAGTATGTAAAGTAGTGTGTGAAGGAGTGTGTAAATGAGTATGTAAAAGTGTCTGTTAAGGAGTATGTAAAGGACTATGTAAAAGTGTATATTAAGGTAAAGTATGTAAGTAGTGTGTAAAGGAGTGTGTAAAGGTGTATGTAAAGGAGTATGTAAAGGTATGTGTGCAAAGGAGTGTGTAAAGGAGTATGTAAAGGAGTGTGTTGGGTAAAGGGTATGTATGTAAAGGAGTATGTAAAGGTATGTAAAGGAGTGTGTAAAGGATTATGTAAATGAGTGTGTAAAGGAGTATGTAAAGGAGTATGTATAAGAGTGTGTGAAGGAGTATGTAAAGGAGTATGCAAAGGAGTGTGTAAAGTAGTGTGTAAAGGGATGTGTAAAGGAGTCTGTAAAGAAGTCTGTAAGGGAGTGTGTAAAGGAGTGTGAAAAGGAGTATGTAAAGGAGTATGTAAAGGACTGCGTAAAAGTGTATATTAAGGAGTATGTAAAGTAGTGTGTAAAGGAGTGTGTAAAGGTGTATGTAAAGGAGTATGTAAAGGAGTGTGCAAAGGAGTGTGTAAAGGAGTATGTGAAGGAGTGTGTTAAGGAGTATGTTATGTAAATGAGTGTGTGAAAGGAGTGTGTAAAAGTGTCTGTTAAGGAGTATGTAAAGAGTATGTAAAGGAGTATGTGAAGGAGTATGTAAAGGAGTATGTTAAAGGAGTGTGTAAAGGAGTGTGTAAAGGAGTGTGTAAATGAGTATGTAAAGGAGCGTGTAAAGGAGTGTGTAAAGGAGTATGTAAAGGAGTGTGTAAAAGAGTGGGTAAAGGAGTATGTAAAGGAGTGTGTAAAGGAGTATGTAAAGGAGTATGTAAAGGAGTGTGTAAAGGATTATGTAAATGAGTGTGTAAAGGAGTATGTAAAGGAGTATGTATAAGAGTGTGTGAAGGAGTATGTAAAGGAGTATGCAAAGGAGTGTGTAAAGTAGTGTGTAAAGGGATGTGTAAAGGAGTCTGTAAAGAAGTCTGTAAGGGAGTGTGTAAAGGAGTGTGAAAAGGAGTATGTAAAGGAGTGTGTAAAGGAGTGTGTAAAGGAGTATGTAAAGGAGTGTGTAAAGGAGTGTGCAAAGGAGTGTGTAAAGGAGTCTGTAAAGGAGTGTGTAAAGGAGTGTGCAAAGGATTGTGCAAAGGAGTGTGTAAAGGAGTGTGTAAAGGGGTGTGTAAAGGAGTGTGTAAAGGAGTCTGTAAGGGAGTGTGTAAAGGATTCTGTAAAGGAGTGTGTAAAGGAGTGTGTAAAGGGGTGTGTAAAGGAGTCTGTAAAGAAGTCTGTAAGGGAGTGTGTAAAGGATTCTGTAAAGGAGTGCATAAAGGAGTGTGTAAAGGAGTGTGTAAAGGAGTATGTAAAAGACTGTGTGTAAAGGAGTCTGTAAATGAGTCTGTAAAGGAGTATATAAAGGACTGTGTAAAGGAGTGTGTAAAGGAGTCTGTAAACGAGTATGTAAAGGACTGCGTAAAAGTGTATATTAAGCAGTATGTAAAGTAGTGTGTAAAGGAGTGTGTAAAGGTGTATGTAAAGGAGTATGTAAAGGAGTGTGCAAAGGAGTGTGTAAAGGAGTATGTAAAGGAGTGTGTTAAGGAGTATGTAAAGGAGTATGTGAAGGGGTGTGTAAAGGAGTGTGTTAAGGAGTGTGTAAAAGTGTGTGTTGAGGAGTATGTAAAGGAGTGTGTAAAGGAGTGTGTAAATGAGTATGTAAAGGAGTGTGTAAAGGAGTATGTAAAGGAGTGTGTAAAAGAGTGTGTAAAGGAGTATGTAAAGGAGTGTGTAAAGGAGTATGTAAAGGAGTATGTAAAGGAGTGTGTAAAGTAGTATGTAAAGGAGTATGTAAAGGAGTGTGTAAAGTAGTGGGTAAAGGGATGTGTAAAGGAGTCTGTAAAGAAGTCTGTAAGGGAGTGTGTAAAGGATTCTGTAAAGGAGTGTGTAAAGGAGTATGTAAAGGTATGTTGTGCAAAGGAGTGTGTAAAGGAGTGATTGTGTAAAGGAGTGTGTAAAGGGGTGTGTAAAGGAGTGTGTAAAGGAGTCTGTAAGGGAGTGTGTAAAGGATTCTGTAAAGGAGTGTGTAAAGGAGTGTGTAAAGGAGTGTGTAAAGGGGTGTGTAAAGGAGTCTGTAAAGAAGTCTGTAAGGGAGTGTATAAAGGATTCTGTAAAGGAGTGCGTAAAGGAGTGTGTAAAGGAGTGTGTAAAGGAGTGTGTAAAAGACTGTGTGTAAAGGAGTCTGTAAAGAAGTCTGTAAGGGAGTGAGTAAATGAGTCTGTAAAGGAGTGTATAAAGGAGTGTGTAAAGGAGTGTGTAAAGGACTCTATAAACGAGTATGTAAAGGACTGCGTAAAAGTGTATATTAAGGAGTATGTAAAGTAGTGTGTAAAGGAGGGTGCAAATGAGTATATGAGTACGTAAAGGAGTGTGTAAAGGAGTATGTAAAGGAGTATGTAAAGGAGTGTGCAAAGGAGTATGTAAAGGAGTGTGTTAAGGAGTATGTAAAGGAGTATGTAAAGGAGTGTGTTAAGGAGTATGTAAAGGAGTATGTAAAGTAGTGTGTGAAGGACTGTGTAAATGAGTGTGTAAAAGTGTCTGTTAAGGAGTATGTAAAGGACTATGTAAAGGAGTATGTGAAGGGGTGTGTAAAGGAGTGTGTTAAGGAGTGTGTAAAAGTG
>NC_056445.1:11337586-11350086 GCF_018296145.1 Oncorhynchus tshawytscha
TTGAAGCATGAAAAAGTCCCGACCGGGCTGATTGAAGCATGAAAAAGTCCCGACCGGGCTGATTGAAGCATGAAAAAGTCCCGACCGGGCTGATTGAAGCATGAAAAAGTCCCGACCGGGCTGATTGAAGCATGAAAAAGTCCCGACCGGGCTGATTGAAGCATGAAAAAGTCCCGACCGGGCTGATTGAAGCATGAAAAAGTCCCGACCGGGCTGATTGAAGCATGAAAAAGTCCCGACCGGGCTGATTGAAGCATGAAAAACCGGCACAATTTTATAAATGCCAACAGACAATTTGTTCTTTCGATGCGGTGGGCATCTTTTTGTGTCGGTAAAATAGAAATATTCACACATTACTCCATCATATCGTGAAGATATGTTGTGTGGTCCTCCCACTACGACTCGTGGAAACCATGCAGTTTATTAGGCTACCGATGAAATCAATTAGGATGAACTTCACAGGGGTGGTGAATATGCAAGTTTGACTTGGCTTTCCAGTAAATATTAAGGGTCTTATTCTGGTGAAATGATCGATTGTTTTATGACGATTTTAGAATAATTGCATAAAAATCCGTCGCAAATTGGATGGAAACCGGCTAATGTAATATATTTCCATTGAAATGGGAAGAAAAAAAAGGTTTTTTTTGCAGAAAGCTTTTTCTGAAGCAAGACTTTTGCTGGGAGTAGACTGGGTCGGGAAACTGAAAATGAGTTGTTTATTGGCAGAGAGGTTTGGAACTCTCTTCGTTGTTTGTCTGCTAACCAATTTACTGCATGGTGACGTCACCATGGAAAGCCGATGCAAACCTGCTGATTAGAATGCCCTGTGTAGGTTGTATTTTCAACAAGAAACTATCAGGAAATAACACCGATTTTTTTTTTTTTAAATCACACTTTTAAATGATTTGTTTCATCAGCTGAAAAACAGAATGTTGACTACACTAGGCCTTTAAAGGTAATGCTAGAGGTACTATTGCAGGTAATGTCAGGTAATATCAAATCCAATGCACTATTGTAACTCCACTCTACTGATGCTCGCTATGGCCCTCTAACACAATGTAAATACATACCACTAATAAAACTTTGAAATATGGACCTCAGCATAACACTGTTATCACCAGGGCTCTCCTCACCCGCTCTGCCTCTCTCTGCTCTGACCACTCTCCTTCTCTTTCCCCTCCTGGCTCTTCTCTCTCCCTCATCACCCTCGATCACTCCTTCTCTACTCTGTCACCCCCCGTCATCTCCTCCTGCTCACCTCTCTCCTCGCTCCCTCTACTTCTCCTTCGTTGCCTCACTCATCTCTCCACTTTCTGTCCTTTCTGTCACTCTACCCCCTTCTACTCCTTCTGCTTCTCCTTCTCCCTCTCTCTCCCTCTCTCTCTGTCTCTCTCTGTCTCTCTGTCTCTCCCTCTCTCTCTCTCTCTCTCTGTCTCTCTCTCTCTCTCTCTCTCTCTCTCTCCCTCTCTCTCTCTCTCTCTCTCTCCCTCTCCCTCTCTCTCTCTCTGTCTCTCTCTCTCTCCTCTCTCTCTCTCTCTCCCCTCTCTCTCTCTCTCTCTCTCTCTCCCTCTCTCTCTCTCTCTCTCTCTCTCTCGCTCGCTCGCTCTCTCTCTGTTTCCCTCTCTGTCTGCATCCCTCTCGCTGTCTCAGTCTCCCCCCACCCCTCTCTCTCTCTTCATGTACTCACTGCAGTCTTCAGTACACAGGTGTCTTCTCCCAGGTAGCACAGCTCTCCAGAACAACTGGTCTCCAGCCACAGGTGTTCCCCGTTCACAGCAGTCTCCTACACACACACGCGCGCACACACGCGCGCACACACACGCGCGCACACACACACGCGCACACATGCACATGTTAGACCTTCTCCCACATACCCAGCAGACAAACAGTGGTGTTAATGTGTCTAATTGTCCATTGGATTCCAGTGTGTTGGCGAGGGACTATTTGAGATATCCTCCCCTACAGGAAGTGTGGCTCAAACATAAAACACACACACAGAAGCAGCACAACAACAATCCCATTATTTGCTCTGTGCTGCGTGATGTTGATACGTCAGCTCATTAACGTTTAATGGACGTGTGTGTGTGTGTGTGTGTATCATGCAGAGAGGGAAATGCCAGTGATGACGTTTAGGAAATCTCCTGCATGGAGGGACCTATCTCTCCCCAGGTACAGCCGGGCTGGGTCCCTGGGTCCCTGGGTCCCTGGGTGGGTGTGCCCTCACAGAAAGAGCACACAAATTTCACGTGATGACGTGTTCCACATGCGATCTTCTGTGAAGCGAACGTGGTAAAATGTGACAACATGTAAGAGCAACACGTGAGAACCCAGACACGGGGATGCCAAAAATGAAACCTGCAATTGTGAGGTGAAAACACGCTTGTTCCACGTGGAAAGGTGGTGTCAACATCTACTTTTTATCCATGCGAACATATGGTTTCCCACGTCAGCAACTGAACTCGCACGTGCCTCTGTTGTTTCCACGGGAACATTTCGGCTCAACATGTGAAGCTGCAAATGTCACGTGTTTATTTGGGATGAAGTGGTTTGGGGTTTTAAAGTAAGTGGTACGTCTGGTGTTGGTGAGGCATGTTACTCTGCGTTAATGTTACTCGCTATGATACATATCGTGTGTTTTTTTTCTTCAGTGTAGATTTAACAAAGCTGAGGTTCACTTCGCTGTTCAGTAGGAATACGGGGGGAACACAAGTCACTGACACAGACGGGGTGGCGTAGCAGATTGATCAGCATGCTGCGAACCAAGAGGTCGTGAGTTCAAATCTCCAGGGAGGACGTGTTGAATCAAAAGTCCTGTGTAAGTGAGCAATGTCTTCGAGTGTGTCAGATATGCAAGTTGTAAATACTGTACGTTGAACACACAATTTGTGTGCGTATCCTAAGAATTCATTTTTGTTTGCAGGGCATCACCTGTGAAAGGTTATGTGATCACGTGAAAATCCACATGTGAAATAGCATCACAGTCGAAGTGTTCCATAAACACATTGATTCACCTGATTTTCCACGTGTGAAATCATGTGGTTTTTCCGTAAGGGTGTGTGTGTGTGCGTGCGTGCACGCGCGTTTGTGTGCGTTTGTTTGTGCGTGTGACTCACTGTCCAGTCGACGGACGTGCGCATCTCCTTGGAAGGTCCGTTGGTGATGGGGGGCATGGGTTTGTGGACCGGGGCCAAGTGCTGGAGACCCGACCGCGAGATGGCTTTCCTGAAAAACACCCACATCATTAGAGCATCAGTCTGATTATATCAAACCTCTTGACCCTTAATCAGTGAAATGAAGGGATTCGTTGAAGAGTACCATGTTTAATCAGTGATATGAAAGGACTCAGGTAATTGAGGAAAATACCACCATGTTTCTTTTAGAGAGGATTACAGCGTGCTTCTTTAGTACACTGACCCAGTAGCCCCAATACTCTGGGGAGATACGGAGAGAAAGAAAGAGAAGGGGATGGAGGGAGAGGGAGAGAGAGAGAGAGAGAGAAAACGTCTGTCCTCTCAGCCAGGGCTAGGATGAGTCAGCAGTGTTGAGAGGTGCTCCTGGCGCCCTCTCCTTCCATATAACCTCCCCACAACCTCCACACAACCTCCTCAAAGCCTCCCCAAAACCTCCCCACAAACTCCCTATAACCCTGGGAGTTAAACCTCTGCTATCTGCTCACAGCAACATTTGTATGAATAATGCATAACAGCACTATAATATTGAGTATGTTTAGTATAATGTAATACAATATATACGTATATATAACATTCAGATCCATCCTACAGAGTAGCCGTCTATATTCCCATCTCCAGCCAGCCTTCTGTGACTGTAACAATGGATTTAATAACAGGAACTACCCTGCTCCACCTCACCCCTCTCTCATCTGCCCTATGCAGTACGCAACACACAGGCCGTAGGGTGAGCCCTGTGTGTGTGTGTGTGTGTGTGTGTGTGTGTGTGTGTGTGTGTGTGTGTGTGTGTGTGTGTGTGTGTGTGTGTGTGTGTGTGTGTGTGTGTGTGTGTGTGTGTGTGTGTGTGTGTGCGTGTGCGTGGGTGGGTGTGGTTTGCTTTTAGTAAGATTAGTGATAGCAAAACAAGGAAAATTGGGGACATTTGGCCGATCCCTAAAAGGATTTTTTTTTTTTTTTTTTTTAGGCTCAGGGTTTAGGGTTACAATTAGAGTTAGTGGTAGAATTTGAGTTAGAGATTTAGGGTTAGGATTAGGTTTCGTTTTAGTTTTAGGGTTTTGTGGTTAAGGTTAGAGTTAGAGTTAAGGTTTGGGTTAGGGTTTAGGGAAAATAGGATTTTGAATAGGAATCAAATGTTTATTCCCTACAAGGATAGTGTGTGTGTATGCGTGTGTGACAGAGGGTGAGTGTGTGTGTGTATGCGTGTGTGACAGAGGGTGAGTGTGTGTGTGTGCATGTGTGTGTGACAGAGGGTGAGTGTGTGTGTGAATCGGTACGGTGGAAAGGATGCCTAATACCTGACACCCTGTTGAAAGTTTCAGACCTCATCTAGAATGATCCACCATGACAAAGACAGTCTGCCTACAGGGCTGTGTAACGCGATCCCCAGCACACACACACACGCAGACCTTTTGCCCAGAGAGATAAAAATAGATGTACGTGGGTGACAACATGCGGCTGAATGCATGCCGCTGAGGCCAACACACACACACACACACACACACACACACACACACACACACACACACACACACACACACACACACACACACACACACACACACACACACACACAACACACACACACAAACACACACATACACACACACACACACAAACACACTTAACCCCTGTTCTTATCAGATACCAGTGATAAAGCAACACACACACACAAACTGCCCACACACGCTCATCAGTGTGTTTAGTGTTGAGTGACGTAGATTATACAAACCTGATTACAGCCGGGACCTGATCTGACAGGGTAGACAGCCTGAGTAGACTGACGGAGAGAGATATGGATGTGTGTGTGAGGGAGTGTGAGAAAGAGAGTGTGTATGATAGCGAGAGTGATAGAGAGGGAGAGATATGGATGTGTGTGTGAGAAAGAGAGTGTGTATGATAGCGAGAGTGATAGAGAGAGAGCGATATGGATGTGTGTGTGAGGCAGTGTGAGAAAGAGAGTGTGTATGATAGGGAGAGTGATAGAGAGAGAGATATGGATGTATGTGTGAGGGAGTTTGAGAAAGAGTGTGTGTATGATAGGGAGAGTGATAGAGAGAGAGATATATTGACCTTTTCCAGTCCCTGCTATCAACACCTGATGCCTCAGAGATCAGAGAGTAGCTATGTACTATAGTGTGTTGGATGGACAGAACACACACACACACACACACACACACACACACACACACACACACACACACACACACACACACACACACACAGACAGACAGACAGACAGACAGACAGACAGACAGACAGACAGACAGACAGACAGACAGACAGACAGACAGACAGACAGACAGACAGACAGACAGACAGACAGACAGACAGACAGACAGACAGACAGACAGACAGACAGACAGACAGACAGACAGACAGACAGACAGACAGACAGACAGACCACCATTTCATTTCATCTGCATGCTTAGTAATCTACTAAGTACATAGCAGGATCAGGGTATCAGAGGTTGATTTAATGACTTTGATGTTAGACTGGAGGGATATACAGTAATGGAGTCGGCTCAGGCACATAACAGTCAACAGGGTATCAGAGGTTGATTTGATGACTTTGATGTTAGACTGGAGGGATATACAGTAATGTGGGCTCTACAGAGGAACGAGTTGGCTCAGGCACCTAACAGTCAACAGGGTAACAGATTAGAATATTCACTCCATGGTTGGGGTTCATTCAGTTCACTTTTCAGTTCAGTAAATCCAGGAAGTGAATTGAAATTAAACTAATCCTTTAAAAAAAAAAATCCCCATAGAAACCACTGGGCAAAATTGAATTGAAAACTGAATTGATCCCAACTGGTGATTGACACCTGATGTAGATGTTAGTGGTCACTGGTGTATCACATAAACCAAAGACAGAGAAATCTAATACTCACAATTGACTGATTAATTGAGTAACTACTGAACAAAACAGACTGTCCCTCTGCCTTCTTCCTATAACTCCCTCTCTACATCTCTATCCCTCCTCTTTCCCTCTTCCCCCTCTCCCTCTCTCTATCCCTCCTCTTTCCCTCTTCCCCCTCTCCCTCTCTCTATCCCTCCTCTTTCCCTCTTCCCCCTCTCCCCTCTCTCTCTCTCCCTCCTCTTTCCCTCTTCCTCCCCTCCCCTCTCTCCATCTCTATCCCTCCTCTTTCCCTCTTCCCCCTCTCCCCTCTCTCTCTCTCTCTCTACCCTGTCTCTTTCCCTCTTCCCCCTCTCCCTCTCTATCTCTCTCTTACTCTCTTTCCCTCTTCCCCACTCCCTTTTTATCTCTCTCTCTCTATCTTCCCTCTTCCCCCTCTCTCTCCCTCTCTCTCTCTACCCTCTCTCTTTCCCTCTTCCCCCTCTCTCTCTCTCTCTCTCTTCCCTCTTCCCCCTCTCCCCCCTCTCTCTCTCTACCCTCTCTCTTCCCTCTTCCCCCTCTCTCTCCCCTCTCTCTCTTCCCTCTTCCCCCTCTCCCCCTCTCTCTCTCTTCCCTCTCCCCCCCTCTCTCTCTCTACCCTCTTCCCCCTCTCTCTCCCTCTCTACCCTCTCTCTTTCCCACTTCCCCCTCTCTCTCCCTCTCTCTCTTTCCCTCTTTCCCTCTTCCCCCTCTCCCTCTCTATCTCTCTCTTTCCCTCTTTCCCTCTTCCCCCCTCCTCTCTATCTCTCTCTTACTCTCTTTCCCTCTTCCCCCTCTCCCTTTCTATCTCTCTCTCTCTACCCTCTCTCTTTCCCTCTTCCCCCTCTCTATCTCTCTTACTACCCTCTCTCTTTCCCTCTTCCCCCTCTCTATCTCTCTCTCTACCCTCTCTCTTTCCCTCTTCCCCCTCTCTATCTCTCTCTCTCTCTCTCTTTCTTCTCTCCCTCCTCTCCATCCACCTCCTCTTCTTATCTCCTTATTCTCTCCTTTGTCCTCCTTGCCTACTCCTCTTCTTCCTCCTTCTCCTCCTCCTCCTCTTCCTCCTCCTCCTCCTCTTCCCTCTACAAGTCATGGCAGCGGTGCCAGGCCGACATGGTTGCTATAGTAACCATCCAGTATGCACCAGTTGTCTCTGTGTAAAGATGTAATTATAGAGTAGAGACTTAGTGTCAGCATCATGGTCTACACACACACACACACAGACACAGAGGCACACACAGACACAGACACATGCACACACACTGAGGCACACACACCTGTATCCTCGCACTGTCAGGCTGCTAACCCCGACGACACACCATTACAGTAAAGATGGGATCCCCCGACAGTACCCACTCACTGCCTCTACCAAGATAGCATCTGATATAAAAGCAACTCCAATGCAGGGCCTTTTGTAACTGTTCAAACACTATTATTCTGACTGGAAGTCATCAGGTGGATGTCTCTGGAATACACACAGACCCCACACAAACACACAGAGAGACACACAGACCCCACACAAACACACAGAGAGACACACAGACCCCACACAAACACACACACACACAGACCCCACACAAACACACACAGAGACACACAGACCACAGAGACACACAGAACACACACACAGAGACACACAGACCCCACACAAACACACAGAGAGACACACAGACCCCACACAAACACACACAGAGACACACAGACCCACACAAACACACACAGAGACACACAGACACACACACACAGAAACAAACACACAGAGACACACAGACCCCACACAAAAACACACAGAGACACACAGACCCCACACAAACACACACAGACCCCACACAAACACACACAGAGACACACAGACCCGAAGCCAGTGGTTTTGAACCCTCTCCTCGGCACCCCCAGGCGCTTCACAATGTTGTTGTATTCCTAAACTAGCTCCCCTGATTCAAGTAGTCCAGGGCTTGATAATTATCTGAATCAGCTCCCTCTGGAACAACTCAAACACACAGAACGGCAGGGGGAGGAGGAGAGGCTGGGAAAGCCCTGCCCTAAGCGGCCGCTCACTCACCTGTATCCCAGCAGCCTCCGATACCAACGTACTTTCTTTATTCTACCTCTCCTTTCATCCCCTCTGCTCCTCTGCCCTTTCCTCTCCTTCATTCCATGATTCCTGTCCATCATCCTTCCACAAATGCTCCTCTCCTCCTCTCCTGCCTGCCCCCGGCCGTCTCTCCCGCCTTCTCCCTGCCTGCTCCCCGCCTCCTCTGCTACCCCCGCCTGCTCCCCACCTCCCCCCCTGCTCCCCCTCCTCTCCCGCCTCTCCCGCCTCCCACCCTCTCCCGCCTGCTGCCCGCCTGCTCCCCGCCTCTCCTCTCTCGCCTAGCCGCCTCCCCGCCTCCTCTCCCGCCTGCTCTCCCGCCTGCTCTCCCGCCTGCTCTCCCGCCTGCTCTCCCACCTGCTCTACCGCCCCCTCTCCTGCCTCCTTCCTGCTCTCCTGCCCCTCTCCCGCCTCCTCTCCCGCCGCCTCCGCCTCCTCCCGCCTCCTCTCCCGCCTGCTCTCCTGCCTCCTCTCCCGCCTGCTCTCCCGCCTGCCTCCTCTCCCGCCTCCTCTCCTGCCTGCTCTCCTGCCTCCTCTCCCGCCTGCTCTCCCGCCACCCTGCCTCCTCTCCCCCGCCTCCTCTCCCGCCTGCTCTCCCGTCTGCTCTCCCGCCTGCTCCCCGCCTGCTCTCCCGCCTGCTCTCCCGCCTGCTCTTCCGCCTGCTCTCCCTGCCTGCTCCCCCGCCTCCTCCCCGCCTGCTCCCTGCCTGCCTGCTCTCCTGCCACCTCTCCCGCCTGCTCTCCACCTACTCTCCCGCCTGCTCTCCTGCCTCTCCTGCCTCCCGCCTGCTCTCCTCCCTCCCTGCTCTCCCGCCTCTCCCGCCTGCTCTCCCCTCTCTGCTCTTCCGCCTCCCTCTCCTGCCTGCTCTCCTGCCTCCTCTCCCGCCTGCTCTCCCGCCTGCTCTCCACCTCCCGCCCCTCTCCTGCCTCTCCCGCCTGCTCTCCCGCTCTCTCCCGCCTGCTCTCCTGCCTCCCTCCTGCTCTTCCGCCCTCTCTCCTGCCTGCCTGCCCCTCCCTGCCTCCTCTCCCGCCTGCTCCCCGCCTGCTCTCCACCTACTCTCCCGCCTGCTCTCCCTCCTGCTCTTTGCCCTGCACTTCCACAGACCTGCAACTAGTCTCCACTGATCTACAGGTACTGGTGGACACACACCTAGTAACACACACACACCCACACACGCACGTGCACGCACACACACACACACACACACCCACACACGCACGTGCACGCACACACACACCAGGTAATTGTCCTGATCATTGTGACGGGGCAGCTGACACCTGACACCAGTCACCTATACAGTGTGTGCGTAGTGTCAGACGGTCCGTGCCACTTAGCTAGGCGACTGTACATCATCCCCTTCTTCGCCCGTCTCAGTCACCCCAAAGTCTATTCTGGGAGCATCACGTCGTGACCCTGACCGTTGACCCACAACCTGACACGGACAACCTGAAGAGACGTACTGTTCCTGAGCGTGCCGTCCAAGGTTTAACGCGACATAGAATCCACAGCATCACGTACGCAGGGCGGGTCACACAATTCCTTTTTTAGTTGTTTTTTCTAAAGACAGAATGAGAGTTTCTTCGACCGTTTTTTTGTGACAGGAAACAGCAAGACACATCACCCAAACACACATCCCACACGCACGGACACACACACACACACACACACACAAAAAGGCACACACTCAAAAACACACTAACAGACAATGGCAGGAAAACTCTAAATACTGTAGACTGAAAGCACCAACATCTTAAGCACAGGCATTTGCACTCACAGACACACACACACACTGATCAGGGGTGGACGAGACCAGGGAGAGGGTCAGTAAAAGGTTGTCATGGCAACCTCAAACTTCCTTCCCTCTGAGTTCATCTAAATGCAGCATCTCTCTCATCTCTCTGTCTGTCTCTCTCTCTGTCGCTCTCTTTCTCTCTCTCTCTGTCTCTCTCTGTCGCTCTCTTTCTCTCACTCTCTTTCTCTCTCTCTCTGTCTCTCTCTCTCTCTGTCGCTCTCTTTCTCTCTCTCTCTGTCTCTCTCTCTTTCTCTCACTCTCTTTCTCTCTCTCTCTGTCTCTCTCTCTCTGTCTCTCTCTCTCTCTGTCGCTCTCTTTCTCTCACTCTCTTTCTCTCACTCTCTTTTCTCTCTCTCTGTCTCTCTCTCTCTCTGTCGCTCTCTTTCTCTCTCTCTCTCTCTCTCTCTCTGTCTCTCTCTCTCTGTCTCTCTCTCTCTGTCTCTCTCTCTCTCTGTCTCTCTCTCTCTCTGTCGCTCTCTTTCTCTCACTCTCTTTCTCTCTCTCTCTGTCTCTCTCTCTCTCTGTCGCTCTCTTTCTCTCTCTCTCTCTCTCTCTCTGTCTCTCTCTCTCTGTCTCTCTCTCTCTGTCTCTCTCTCTCTGTCGCTCTCTTTCTCTCACTCTCTTTCTCTCACTCTCTTTCTCTCTCTCTCTGTCTCTCTCTCTCTGTCGCTCTCTTTCTCTCTCTCTCTGTCTCTCTCTGTCGCTCTCTTTCTCTCACTCTCTTTCTCTCTCTCTCTGTCTCTCTCTCTCTCTGTCGCTCTCTTTCTCTCTCTCTCTGTCTCTCTCTCTCTCTGTCTGTCTCTATCTCTCTCTCTCTCTGTCTCTCTCTTTCTCTGTCTCTCTCTCTTTCTCTCTCTCTCTGTCGCTCTCTTTCTCTCTCTCTCTGTCTCTCTCTCTCTCTGTCTGTCTCTATCTCTCTCTCTCTCTGTCTGTCTCTATCTCTCTCTCTCTCTCTGTCTCTCTCTCTCTGTCGCTCTCTTTCTCTGTCTCTCTGTCTCTCTCTGTCGCTCTCTTTCTCTCACTCTCTTTCTCTCTCTCTCTGTCTCTCTCTCTCTCTCTCTCTCTCTGTCTCTCTCTCTCTCTGTCTGTCTCTCTTTCTCTCTCTCTCTGTCTCTCTCTCTCTCTGTCGCTCTCTCTCTCTCTCTCTCTGTCGCTCTCTTTCTCTCACTCTCTTTCTCTCTCTCTCTGTCTCTCTCTCTCTCTGTCGCTCTCTCTCTCTCTCTCTCTGTCTCTCTCTGTCGCTCTCTTTCTCTCACTCTCTTTCTCTGTCTCTCTCTCTCTCTCTGTCTCTCTCTCTCTCTCTGTCGCTCTCTCTCTCTCTCTCTGTCTCTCTCTCTTTCTCTCACTCTCTTTCTCTCTCTCTCTGTCTCTCTCTCTCTGTCTCTCTCTCTTTCTGTCGCTCTCTCTCTTTCTCTCACTCTCTTTCTCTCTCTCTCTGTCTCTCTCTCTCTCTGTCGCTCTCTCTCTCTCTCTCTCTGTCGCTCTCTTTCTCTCTCTCTCTTTCTCTCTCTCAATTCAATTCAATTCAATTCAATTCAAGGGCTTTATTGGCATGGGAAACATGTGTTAACATTGCCAAAGCAAGTGAGGTTGACAACATACAAAGTGAATATATAAAGTGAAAAACAACCAAAATTAACAGTAAACTCTCTCTCAGAAGTTTCAAAACAGTAAAGACATTACAAATGTCATATTATATATATATACAGTGTTCTAACAATGTACAAATGGCTCTTTCAAGATAAAATAAATAAGCATAAATATGGGTTGTATTTACAATGGTGTTTGTTCTTCACTGTTGCCCTTTTCTGTGGCAACAGGTCACAAATCTTGCTCTGTGATGGCACACTGTGGAATTTCACCCAGTAGATATGGGAGTTTCTCTTGGATTTGTTTTCAAATTCTTTGTGGATCTGTGTCTCTGAGGGAAATATGTCTCTCTAATCTGGTCTCATCTCAGGAGGTTCTGTCAGCTCAGTTTCCACCTCATTTTCTCTGAGCACTAGCCTGTCTTCTCTTGAGAGCCATGTCTGCCTACTCTCTTTCTCAATAGCAAGGCTATGCTCACTTTCTGTCGCTCTCTCTCTGTCTCTCTCACTCTCTTTCTCTCTCTCTCTGTCTCTCTCTCTCTCTGTCGCTCTCTCTCTCTCTCTCTCTGTCGCTCTCTTTCTCTCTCTCTCTGTCTCTCTCTCTCTCTCTGTCTGTCTCTATCTCTCTCTCTCTCTGTCTCTTTCTCTCTCTCTCTCTCTCTCTCTCTCTGTCTGTCTCTATCTCTGTCTCTCTCTGTCTCTCAATTCAATTCAAGGGCTTTACTGGCATGGGAACATGTGTCAAGTGAGGTAGATAATATATAAAGTGAATATATAAAGCGAAATAAACAATAAAAATGAACAGTAAACATTACACATACAGAAGTTTCAAAACAATAAAGACATTACAAATGTCATATTATATATATACAGTGTTTTAACAATGTACAAATGGTTAAAGGACACAAGATAAAATAAATAAGCATAAATATGGGTTGTATTTACAATGGTGTTTGTTCTTCAC
>NC_056445.1:11355086-11410086 GCF_018296145.1 Oncorhynchus tshawytscha
GAGAGGAGAGGTATGGATAGAGGAGAAGAGAGGTATGGAGAGAGGAGAGAGGAGAGGAGAAGAGAGGTATGGATAGAGGAGAGGGAGAGGAGAAGAGAGGAATGAAGATAGAGGAGAGAGGTGAGGAGAAGAGAGGTATGGAGAGAGGAGAGACGAGAGGAGAGGTATGGAGAGAGGGAGAGGAGAAGAGAAGAGAGGTATGGATAGAGGAGAGACGAAAGGTATGGAGAGAGGAGAAAGGAGAGGAGAAGAGGGGTATGGATAGAAGAGAGAGGGGAGAGAGGTATGGATAGAGGAGAGAGGAGAGATATGGATAGAGGAGAAGAGAGGTATGGAGAGAGGAGAGAGGAGAGGAGAAGAAAGGTATAGAGAGAGGAAAGAGGAGAGGAGAAGAGAGGTATGGATAGAGGAGAAGAGAGGTATGGAGAGAGGAGAGAGGAGAGGAGATGAAAGGTATAGAGAGAGGAAAGAGGAGAGGAGAAGAGAGGTATGGATAGAGGAGAGATGAGAGGAGAGGTATGGAGAGAGGAGAGAGGAGAAGAGAGGTATGGATAGAGGAGAGAGGAGAGGACAAGAGAGGTATGGATAGAGGAGAGAGGAGAAGAGAAGAGAGGTATGGATAGAGGAGAGAGGAGAGGTATGGATAGAGGAGAAGAGAGGTATGGAGAGAGGAGAGAGGAGTGGAGAAGAGAGGTATGGAGAGGGGAGAGGAGAAGAGAGGTATGGAGAGAGGAGAGAGGAGAGGAGAAGAGAGGTATGGAGAGAGGAGAGACGAGAGGAGAGGTATGGAGAGAGGAGAGGAGAAGAGAGGTATGGATAGAGGAGAGACTAAAGGTATGGAGAGAGGAGAGAGGAGAGGAGAAGAGGGGTATGGATAGAAGAGAGAGGAGAGGAGAGGTATGGATAGAGGAGAGAGGAGAGATATGGATAGAGGAGAAGAGAGGTATGGAGAGAGGAGAGGGGAGAGGAGAAGAAAGGTATAGAGAGAGGAGAGAGGAGAAGAGAAGAGAGGTATGGAGAGAGGAGAGAGGAGAGGAGAAGAGAGGTATGGATAGAGGAGAGATGAGAGGAGAGGTATGGAGAGAGGAGAGAGGAGAAGAGAGGTATGGAGAGAGGAGAGAGGAGAGGAGAAGAGAGGTATGGAGAGAGGAGAGACGAGAGACGAGAGGTATGGGAGAGAGGAGAGAGGGGAAGATAGGTATGGAGAGAGGAGAGATGAGAGGAGAGGTATGGAGAGAGGAGAGAGGAGAAGAGAGGTATGGAGAGAGGAGAGGTATGGAGAGAGGAGAGAGGAGAGGAGAAGAGAGGTATGGATAGAGGAGAGAGGAGAGGAGAAGAGAGGTATGGAGAGAGGAGGGCGGAGAGGAGAAGAGAGGTATGGAGAGAGGAGAGAGGAGAGGAGAAGAGAGGTATGGAGAGAGTTGAAAGGAGAGGAGAAGAGAGGTATGGATAGAGGAGAGAGGAGAGGAGAAGAGAGGTATGGATAGAGGAGAGAGGAGAGGAGAAGAGAGGTATGGATAGAGGAGAGAGGAGAGGAGAAGAGAGGTATGGAGAGAGGAGAGAGGAGAAGAGAGGTATGGAGAGAGGAGAGAGGAGAGAGGAGAGGAGAAGAGAGGTATGGAGAGAGGAGAGACGAGAGGAGAGGTATGGATAGAGGAGAAGAGAGGTATGGAGAGAGGAGAGAGGAGTGGAGAAGAGAGGTATGGATAGAGGAGAGGGGAGAGGAGAAGAGAGGTATGAAGCGAGGAGAGAGGTGAGGAGAAGAGAGGTATGGAGAGAGGAGAGACGAGAGGAGAGGTATGGAGAGAGGAGAGGAGAAGAGAAGAGAGGTATGGATAGAGGAGAGACGAAAGGTATGGAGAGAGGAGAGAGGAGAGGAGAAGAGGGGTATGGATAGAAGAGAGAGGGGAGGAGAGGTATGGATAGAGGAGAGAGGAGAGATATGGATAGAGGAGAAGAGAGGTATGGAGAGAGGAGAGAGGAGAGGAGAAGAAAGGTATAGAGAGAGGAAAGAGGAGAGGAGAAGAGAGGTATGGATAGAGGAGAGAGGAGAGGACAAGAGAGGTATGGATAGAGGAGAGAGGAGAGGAGAAGAGAGGTATGGAAAGAGGAGAGAAGAGAGGAGAAGAGAGGTATGGAGAGAGGAGAGACGAGAGGAGAGGTATGGATAGAGGAGAAGTGAGGTATGGAGAGAGGAGAGAGGAGTGGAGAAGAGAGGTATGGATAGAGGAGAGGGGAGAGGAGAAGAGAGGTATGAAGAGAGGAGAGAGGTGAGGAGAAGAGAGGTATGGAGAGAGGAGACGAGAGGAGAGGTATGGAGAGAGGAGAGGAGAAGAGAAGAGAGGTATGGATAGAGGAGAGACGAAAGGTATGGAGTGAGGAGAGACGAGAGGAGAAGAGGGGTATGGAGAGAGGAGAGAGGAGAGGAGAAGAGAGGTATGGATAGAGGAGAGATGAGAGGAGAGTTATCGAGAGAGGAGAGAGGAGAAGAGAGGTATGGAGAGAGGAGAGAGGAGAGGAGAAGATAGGTATGAATAGAGGAGAGACGAGAGGTATGGAGAGAGGAGAGAGGAAACGAGAAGAAAGGTATAGAGAGAGGAGAAGAAAGGTATGGAGAGAGGAGAGATGAGAGAAGAGATATGGAGAGAGGAGAGAGGAGAAGAGAGGTATGGAGAGAGGAGAGAGGAGAGGAGAAGAGAGGTATGGAGAGAGGAGAGAGGAGAGACGAGAGGTATGGAGAGAGGAGAGAGGAGAGAGGAGAAGATAGGTATGGAGAGAGGAGAGGAGAGGTATGGATAGAGGAGAGAGGAGAGGAGAAGAGAGGTATGGATAGAGGAGAGAGGAGAGGAGAAGAGAGGTATGGAGAGAGGAGAGCGGAGAGGAGAAGAGAGGTATGGAGAGAGGAGAGAGGAGAGGAGAAGAGAGGTATGGAGAGAGGTGAAAGGAGAGGAGAAGAGAGGTATGGAGAGAAGAGAGGAGAGAGGAGAAGAGAGGTATGGAGAGAGGAGAAGAGAGGTATGGATAGAGGAGAGAGGAGAGGAGAAGAGAGGTATGGAGAGAGGAGAGAGGAGAAGAGAGGTATGGAGAGAGGAGAGACGAGAGGAGAGGTATGGATAGAGGAGAAGAGAGGTATGGAGAGAGGAGAGAGGAGTGGAGAAGAGAGGTATGGATAGAGGAGAGGGGAGAGGAGAAGAGAGGTATGAAGAGAGGAGAGAGGTGAGGAGAAGAGAGGTATGGAGAGAGGAGAGACGAGAGGAGAGGTATGGAGAGAGGAGAGGAGAAGAGAAGAGAGGTATGGATAGAGGAGAGACGAAAGGTATGGAGAGAGGAGAGAGGCGAGGAGAAGAGGGGTATGGATAGAAGAGAGAGGGGAGGAGAGGTATGGATAGAGGAGAGAGGAGAGATATGGATAGAGGAGAAGAGAGGTATGGAGAGAGGAGAGAGGAGAGGAGAAGAAAGGTATAGAGAGAGGAAAGAGGAGAGGAGAAGAGAGGTATGGATAGAGGAGAGATGAGTGAAGAGGTATGGAGAGAGGAGAGAGGAGAAGAGAGGTATGGATAGAGGAGAGAGGAGAGGAGAAGAGAGGTATGGAGAGAGGAGAGGGGAGAGGAGAAGAGAGGTATGGAAAGAGGAGAGAGGAGAGAAGAGAGGAGAGGTATGGATAGAGGAGAGAGGAGAGGAGAAGAGAGGTATGGAAAGAGGAGAGAGGAGAGGAGAAGAGAGGTATGGAGAGAGGAGAGGTATGGAGAGGTTTGCTTTGTCAGCATGATTCCCTGGCAGATAAAAGATAGTCACATCTTTGACTCGTCCCTTATTTCTGCTAAATGAAACTAGTGTCGGAGGGAGATAAGAAAGCGGAGAAGAGATGCTACTGAAACAGCAGACGTGTCCTCAATCTGTTTGTCTTCTTTAACCCTGTAATGTCTGAGGTTTTTAGCATTGTAACACACACAACAGACACATTTGCAAACACACACACTCGCAAACATGCATTCGCAAAGACACACACACATCGTAGTATGGATGCCTGGACACCAGTGGAGAGGGAGGCGTGGGTGTTGGAGAAAGAGGATAACCTGTGTGTGTGTGTGTGTGTGTGTGTGTGTGTGTGTGTGTGTGTGTGTGTGTGTGTGTGTGTGTGTGTGTGTGTGTGTGTGTGTGTGTGTGTGTGTGTGTGTGTGTGTGTGTGTGTGTGTGTGTGTGTGTGTGTGTGTGTGTGTGTGTGTGTAGTGCTCCATCCTGCTGTGCAGACAGGAAGCCTGCTCCATCCTGCCTACAGGGCCTTTTCCTCTGACTGGCCTCCCTCACATCCCCTTCATCCTCCTCTTCATCCTCCCACTAACACACACACACACACACACACACACACACACACACTCAAAGAACACAGACAAACGGACACACAGACATTCCCACTGCTCTCGTCTCTCCTTCATCACAGCCACTTCATCCTCTTTCTCTCTCTCTCTCTCTCTCTCCCGGTCAGAGGATGTGTTCATGTGTTCTTCCCTTTCAGCACACAGCCTGCCTGCTACTGATCCTGTCCTGTCCTCTCCTCTTTCCTTCTCTTTTCCCTGTTCCTGTCAGCCTGGCCTGACACGACCTGTCTTCTCTCCTCCCCTATCACCTCATTTTTGGAATGTGTGTATGAAAGAGAGTTGAGAGTCACAGAGGACTGGGGAGGGGAGGATGAGGGCAGAGGGAGGGAGAGGAGGAGGGCAGAGGGAGGGAGAGGAGGAGAGCAGAGGGAGGGAGAGGATGAGGGCAGAGGGAGGGAGAGGATGAGGGCAGAGGGAGGGAGAGGAGGAGGGCAGAGGGAGGGAGAGGAGGAGGGCAGAGGGAGGGAGAGGAGGAGAGCAGAGGGAGGGAGAGGAGGAGGGCAGAGGGAGGGAGAGGAGGAGGGCAGAGGGAGAGAGAGGAGGAGAGCAAAGGGAGGGAGAGGAGGAGAGCAAAGGGAGGGAGAGGAGGAGAGCAAAGGGAGGGAGAGGAGGAGGAGAGCAAAGGGAGGGAGAGGAGGAGAGCAAAGGAGGGAGAGGAGGAGAGCAAAGGGAGGCGTTTGCGTGTGTATGTGTGTAAGGGTGGCTGTCCTTCCCTTCAATCCTCTATTGGCCTACGTTACTTTTCCTTAGGCCGAGAGAGAGAGAGAGAGAGAGACTGGGTGAGAGAGAGAGAGAGAGAGAGAGAGAGAGAGAGAGAGAGAGAGAGAGAGAGAGAGAGAGAGAGAGAGAGAGAGAGAGAGAGAGAGAGAGAGAGAGAGAGAGAGAGAGAGAGAGTGAGAGAGTGACTGAGTGAGAGAGAGTGAGTGAGAGACTGAGAGAGAGAGACTGAGTGAGTGAGAGTATGAGAGAGAGAGAGAGAGAGAGACTGAGTGAGAGAGAGACTGAGAGAGAGAGAGAGAGACTGAGTGACAGAGAGTGAGAGAGAGACTGAGTGAGAGAGAGACTGAGTGAGAGAGAGTGCGAGAGAGAGAGAGACTGAGTGAGCGAGAGAGAGACTGAGTGAGAGAGAGTGAGCGAGCGAGAGACTGAGTGAGAGAGAGACTGAGTGAGAGAGAGAGAGAGAGAGAGAGAGAGAGAGAGAGAGAGAGAGAGGCTTCCCAAAGAGGAGCGTGTATGTGGTCACTGCACGACAGGGGAAGTAGAGACAGAGATGCACTTTCTCCTTTACTGTGATAAATATTCCTCACAAAGAGATTCATTATTCACAGAAATTACTACATTTATTCCAAATTTTTATTTATTAAAAACAGAGGAAAAACTAAAAAATACTCATGGGTGAAGAAGCAATGGCTCCTCTTGCAGCCAAATATGTATTTGCCAGAGGGACACTGAATAATAACATCTGCATAGTAAACAGTAACTTACTTATTATAACTAGTATTGTTATTACTATTAATATTGTTGTTTATCATTCCAAAAAGTATTGGTATGGGTGGTAATGGTAATAATAGCAGTTTAGTGATGGTGGTGGTGGTAGTAGTGGTAATGATGATGATGATGGTAGTTGTAGTAGTGGTAATGATGATGGTAGTTGTAGTAGTAGTAGTGGTAATGTTGATGGTAGTTGTAGTAGTAGTAGTGGTAATGATGATGGTAGTTGTAGTAGTAGTAGTGGTAATGTTGATGGTAGTTGTAGTAGTAGTGGTAATGATGATGGTAGTTGTAGTAGTAGTAGTGGTAATGTTGATAGTAGTTGTAGTAGTAGCAGTGGTAATGATGATGGTAGTTGTAGTAGTAGTAGTGGTAATGATGATGGTAGTTGTAGTAGTAGTAGTGGTAATGATGTGGTAGTTGTAGTAGTGGTAATGATGATGGTAGTTGTAGTAGTAGTAGTGGTAATGATGATGGTAGTTGTAGTAGTAGTAGTGGTAATGATGGGGTAGTTGTAGTAGTAGTAGTGGTAATGATGTGGTAGTTGTAGTAGTGGTAATGATGATGGTAGTTGTAGTAGTAGTAGTGGTAATGATGATGGTTGTTGTAGTAGTAGTAGTGGTAATGATGATGGTTGTTGTAGTAGTAGTAGTGGTAATGATGTGGTAGTTGTAGTAGTAGTAGTGGTAATGATGGTGGTAGTTGTAGTAGTAGTAGTGATAATGATAATGGTAGTTGTAGTAGTAGTAGTGGTATGGGCGGTAATGGTAATAATAACAGTTTAGTGATGGTGGTGGTAGTAGAGGTAATGATGATGGTAGTTGTAGTAGTGGTAGTAGTGGTAATGATGATGGTAGTTGTAGTAGTAGTAGTGGTATGGGTGGTAATGGTAATAATAACAGTTTAGTGATGGTGGTGGTGGTAGTAGTGGTAATGATGATGGTAGTTGTAGTAGTAGTAGTGGTAATGATGGTGGTAGTTGTAGTAGTAGTGGTAATGATGATGGTAGTTGTAGTAGTAGTAGTGGTAATGATGATGGTAGTTGTAGTAGTAGTAGTGGTAATGATGATGGTAGTTGTAGTAGTAGTAGTGGTATGGGTGGTAATGGTAATAATAACAGTTTAGTGATGGTGGTGGTAGTAGTGGTAATGATGATGGTAGTTGTAGTAGTAGTAGTGGTAATGATGATGGTAGTTGTAGTAGCAGTAGTGGTAATGATGATGGTAGTTGTAGTAGTGGTAAGGCTGATGGTAGTAGTAGTAGTAGTGGTAATGATGATGGTAGTTGTAGTAGGAGTAATGGTATGGGTGGTAATGGTAATAATAACAGTTGAGTGATGGTGGTGGTAGTAGTAGTGGTAATGATGATGGTAGTTGTAGTAGTAGTAGTGGTAATGATGATGGTAGTTGTAGTAGTAGTAGTGGTAATGATGTGGTAGTTGTAGTAGTAGTAGTAGTGGTAATGATGATGGTAGTTGTAGTAGTAGTAGTGGTAATGATGATGGTAGTTGTAGTAGTAGTAGTGGTAATGATGATGGTAGTTGTAGTAGTAGTAGTGGTAATGATGATGGTAGTTGTAGTAGTAGTAGTGGTAATGATGATGGTAGTTGTAGTAGTATTAGTGGTATGGGTGGTAATGGTAATAATAACAGTTTAGTGATGGTGGTGGTGGTAGTAGTGGTAATGATGATGGTAGTTGTAGTAGTGGTAATGATGATGGTAGTTGTAGTAGTAGTGGTAATGATGATGGTAGTTGTAGTAGTAGTAGTGGTAATGATGGTGATAGTCGTAGTAGTAGTAGTGGTAGTGATGATGGTAGTTGTAGTAGTAGTGGTATGGGTGGTAATGGTAATAATAACAGTTTAGTGATGGTAGTTGTAGTAGTAGTGGTAATGATGATGGTAGTTGTAGTAGTAGTAGTGGTAATGATGATGGTAGTTGTAGTAGTATTAGTGGTAATGATGATGGTAGTTGTAGTAGTAGTAGTGGTATGGGCGGTAATGGTAATAATAACAGTTTAGTGATGGTGGTGGTAGTAGAGGTAATGATGATGGTAGTTGTAGTAGTGGTAGTAGTGGTAATGATGATGGTAGTTGTAGTAGTAGTAGTGGTATGGGTGGTAAAGGTAATAATAACAGTTTAGTGATGGTGGTGGTGGTAGTAGTGGTAATGATGATGGTAGTTGTAGTAGTAGTAGTGGTAATGATGGTGGTAGTTGTAGTAGTAGTGGTAATGATGATGGTAGTTGTAGTAGTAGTAGTGGTAATGATGATGGTAGTTGTAGTAGTAGTAGTGGTAATGATGATGGTAGTTGTAGTAGTAGTAGTGGTATGGGTGGTAATGGTAATAATAACAGTTTAGTGATGGTGGTGGTAGTAGTGGTAATGATGATGGTAGTTGTAGTAGTAGTAGTGGTAATGATGATGGTAGTTGTAGTAGCAGTAGTGGTAATGATGATGGTAGTTGTAGTAGTGGTAATGCTGATGGTAGTAGTAGTAGTAGTGGTAATGATGATGGTAGTTGTAGTAGGAGTAATGGTATGGGTGGTAATGGTAATAATAACAGTTGAGTGATGGTGGTGGTAGTAGTAGTGGTAATGATGATGGTTGTTGTAGTAGTAGTAGTGGTAATGATGATGGTAGTTGTAGTAGTAGTAGTGGTAATGATGTGGTAGTTGTAGTAGTAGTAGTAGTGGTAATGATGATGGTAGTTGTAGTAGTAGTAGTGGTAATGATGATGGTAGTTGTAGTAGTAGTAGTGGTAATGATGATGGTAGTTGTAGTAGTAGTAGTGGTAATGATGATGGTAGTTGTAGTAGTAGTAGTGGTAATGATGATGGTAGTTGTAGTAGTATTATTGGTATGGGTGGTAATGGTAATAATAACAGTTTAGTGATGGTGGTGGTGGTAGTAGTGGTAATGATGATGGTAGTTGTAGTAGTGGTAATGATGATGGTAGTTGTAGTAGTAGTGGTAATGATGATGGTAGTTGTAGTAGTAGTAGTGGTAATGATGGTGATAGTCGTAGTAGTAGTAGTGGTAGTGATGATGGTAGTTGTAGTAGTAGTGGTATGGGTGGTAATGGTAATAATAACAGTTTAGTGATGGTAGTTGTAGTAGTAGTGGTAATGATGATGGTAGTTGTAGTAGTAGTAGTGGTAATGATGATGGTAGTTGTAGTAGTGGTAGTGGTAATGATGGTGATAGTTGTAGTAGTAGTAGTGGTAATGATGATGGTAGTTGTGGTAGTGGTATGGGTGGTAATGGTAATAATAGCAGTTTAGTGATGGTGGTGGTAGTAGTAGTGGTAATGATGATGGTAGTTGTAGTAGTATTAGTGGTATGGGTAGTAATGGTAATAATAGCAGTTTAGTGATGGTGGTGGTAGTAGTAGTGGTAATGATGATGGTAGTTGTAGTAGTAGTAATGGTATGGGTGGTAATGGTAATAATAACAGTTTAGTGACGGTGGTGGTAGTAGTAGTGGTAATGATGATGGTAGTTGTAGTAGTAGTAGTGGTAATGATGATTGTAGTTGTAGTAGTAGTAGTGGTAATGATGATGGTAGTTGTAGTAGTATTAGTGGTATGGGTGGTAATGGTAATAATAGCGGTTTAGTGATGGTGGTGGTAGTAGTAGTGGTAATGATGATGGTAGTTGTAGTAGTATTAGTGGTATGGGTGGTAATGGTAATAATAACAGTTTAGTGATGGTGGTGGTAGTAGTAGTGGTAATGATGATGGCATTTGTAGTAGTGGTAATGATGATGGTAGTTGTAGTAGTAGTAGTGGTAATGATGATGGTAGTTGTAGTAGGAGTAATGGTATGGGTGGTAATGGTAATAATAACAGTTTAGTGATGGTGGTGGTAGTAGTAGTGGTAATGATGATGGTAGTTGTAGTAGTGGTAATGATGGTGGTAGTTGTAGTAGTAGTTTTAATGATGATTGTAGTTGTAGTAGTAGTAGTGGTAATGATGATGGTAGTTGTAGTAGTAGTAGTGGTAATGATGTGGTAGTTGTAGTAGTAGTAGTGGTAATGATGATGGTAGTTGTAGTGGTAGTAGTGGTATGGGTGGTAATGGTAATAATAACAGTTTAGTGATGGTGGTGGTCGTGGAGGTGGTAATGATGGTGGTAGTTGTAGTAGTAGTAGTGGTAATGATGATGGTAGTTGTAGTAGTGGTAGTGGTAATGATGGTGATAGTTGTCGTAGTAGTAGTGGTAATGATGATGGTAGTTGTAGTAGTGGTAATGATGATGGTAGTTGTAGTAGTATTAGTGGTATGGGTGGTAATGGTAATAATAACAGTTTAGTGATGGTGGTGGTAGTAGTAGTGGTAATGATGATGGTAGTTGTAGTAGTATTAGTGGTATGGGTGGTAATGGTAATAATAACAGTTTAGTGATGGTGGTGGTAGTAGTAGTGGTAATGATGATGGTATTTGTAGTAGTGGTAATGATTATGGTAGTTGTAGTAGTAGTAGTGGTAATGATGATGGTAGTTGTAGTTGTAGTAGGAGTAATGGTATGGGTGGTAATGGTAATAATAACAGTTTAGTGATGGTGGTGGTAGTAGTAGTGGTAATGATGATGGTATTTGTAGTAGTGGTAATGATTATGGTAGTTGTAGTAGTAGTAGTGGTAATGATGATGGTAGTTGTAGTAGTAGTAGTGGTAATGATATGGTAGTTGTAGTAGTAGTAGTGGTAATGATGATGATAGTTGTAGTGGTAGTAGTGGTATGGGTGGTAATGGTAATAATAACAGTTTAGTGATGGTGGTGGTAGTAGTAGTGGTAATGATGATGGTAGTTGTAGTAGTGGTAATGCTGATGGTAGTTGTAGTAGTAGTTTTAATGATGATTGTAGTTGTAGTAGTAGTAGTGGTAATGATGATGGTAGTTGTAGTAGTAGTAGTGGTAATGATGTGGTAGTTGTAGTAGTAGTAGTGGTAATGATGATGGTAGTTGTAGTAGTAGTAGTGGTAATGATATGGTAGTTGTAGTAGTAGTAGTGGTAATGATGTGGTAGTTGTAGTAGTAGTAGTGGTAATGATGATGGTAGTTGTAGTAGTAGTAGTGGTAATGATATGGTAGTTGTAGTAGTAGTAGTGGTAATGATGATGGTAGTTGTAGTGGTAGTAGTGGTATGGGTGGTAGTGGTAATAACAACAGTTTAGTGATGGTGGTATTTGTGGTAGTGGTAATGATGGTGGTAGTTGTAGTAGTAGTAGTGGTAATGATGATGGTAGTTGTAGTAGTGGTAATGATGATGGTAGTTGTAGTAGTATTAGTGGTATGGGTGGTAATGGTAATAATAACAGTTTAGTGATGGTGGTGGTAGTAGTAGTGGTAATGATGATGGTAGTTGTAGTAGTAGTAGTGGTAATGATGGTGGTAGTTGTAGTAGTAGTAGTGGTAATGATGTGGTAGTTGTAGTAGTATTAGTGGTATGGGTGGTAATGGTAATAATAACAGTTTAGTGATGGTGGTGGTAGTAGTAGTGGTAATGATGATGGTAGTTGTAGTAGTATTAGTGGTATGGGTGGTAATGGTAATAATAACAGTTTAGTGATGGTGGTGGTAGTAGTAGTGGTAATGATGATGATGATGGTAGTTGTAGTAGTGGTAATGATGATGGTATTTGTAGTAGTAGTAGTGGTAATGATGATGGTAGTTGTAGTAGTAGTAGTGGTAATGATGATGGTAGTTGGAGTAGTAGTAGTGGTAATGATGATGGTAGTTGTAGTAGTAGTAGTGGTAATGATGATGGTAGTTGGAGTAGTAGTAGTGGTAATGATGATGGTAGTTGTAGTAGTAGTAGTGGTAATGATGATGGTAGTTGTAGTAGTAGTAGTGGTAATGATGATGGTAGTTGTAGTAGTGGTAATGATGATGGTAGTTGTAGTTGTAGTAGTGGTAATGATGATGGTAGTTGTAGTAGTAGTAGTGGTATGGTGGTGGTGGTAAGTAACAGTGGTAATGATGATGGTAGTTGTAGTTGTAGTAGTGGTAATGATGATGGTAGTTGTAGTAGTAGTAGTGGTAATGATGATGGTAATGTAGTAGTAGTAGTTTATGGGTGGTGGTGGTAGTAGTAGTGGTAATGATGATGGTAGTTGTAGTTGTAGTAGTGGTAATGATGATGGTAGTTGTAGTAGTAGTAGTGGTAATGATGATGGTAGTTGTAGTAGTAGTAGTGGTATGCGTGGTAATGGTAATAATAACAGTTTAGCGATGGTGGTGGTAGTAGTAGTGGTAATGATTTTGTATAATTAATGTACTGCCATTTCATATTATTATTTGTTATTGTTTATCATTTTATTACAATGTGTATTGTATACATTGTTGCTTTGGCAATATTGACACAATGTTTTTCATGCCATTAAAGCAGCTTGAATTTGAATTTGAAAGAGCCTGACCTCCAAACAGAATCCAAATGCTCGGGGGCTCAAGATTCTCTTTTCTCTCATCCTTCTCACCGTTCTGCCTCTTTCATGCTACAGAAGAAACGAAGCAGCACATTATTCCATAAACCCTACCCGGCAACCCCAAGCTTTAATGGCATATCTCTCTGCCGCTCTCTCTTCCTCTTTCTCTTTCTCTCTCTCTCCTTCAGTGTGTGTGTGTGTGTGTGTGTGTGTGTGTGTGTGTGTGTGGGCATCAGTTACAGAATTGTGGGAGTGAATGTGCCCACTCATGGCAGAGGAACCTCTCGCTCTCTGTTCTTCTCTCGTTCTCCCTCTATTTCTCTCTCTGTTCTTCTCTCATTCTCCCTCTATTTCTCTCTCTCTGTTCTTCTCTCATTCTCCCTCTATTTCTCTCTCTCTGTTCTTCTCTCATTCTCCCTCTATTTCTCTCTCTGTTCTTCTCTCATTCTCCCTCTATTTCTCTCTCTCCGTTCTTCTCTCATTCTCCCTCTATTTCTCTCTCTCTGTTCTTTCTCATTCTCCCTCTATTTCTCTGTTCTTCTCTCATTCTCCCTCTATTTTCTCTCTCTGTTCTTCTCTCATTCTCCCTCTATTTCTCTCTCTCTGTTCTTCTCTCATTCCTCTATTTCTCTCTCTCTGTTCTTCTCTCATTCTCCCTCTATTTCTCTCTCTCTGTTCTTCTCTCATTCTCCCTCTATTTCTCTCTCTCTGTTCTTCTCTCATTCTCCCTCTATTTCTCTCTCTCTCTCTTCTCTCATTCTCCCTCTATTTCTCTCTCTCTGTTCTTCTCTCATTCTCCCTCTATTTTCTCTCTCTGTTCTTCTCTCATTCTCCCTCTATTTCTCTCTCTCTGTTCTTCTCTCATTCTCCCTCTATTTCTCTCTCTCTGTTCTTCTCTCATTCTCCCTCTATTTCTCTCTCTCTGTTCTTCTCTCATTCTCCCTCTATTTCTCTCTCTCTGTTCTTCTCTCATTCTCCCTCTATTTCTCTCTCTGCTCTTCTCTCATTCTCCCTCTATTTCTCTCTCTCTGTTCTTCTCTCATTCTCCCTCTATTTCTCTCTCTCTGTTCTTCTCTCATTCTCCCTCTATTTTCTCTCTATGTTCTTCTCTCATTCTCCCTCTATTTCTCTCTCTCATTCTTCCTCTATTTCTCTCTCTCTGTTCTTCTCTCATTCTCCCTCTATTTCTCTCTCTCTGTTCTTCTCTCATTCTCCCTCTATTTCTCTCTCTCTCATTCTCCCTCTATTTCTCTCTCTCTCATTCTTCCTCTATTTCTCTCTCTCTGTTCTTCTCTCATTCTCCCTCTATTTCTCTCTCTCTGTTCTTCTCTCATTCTCCCTCTATTTCTCTCTCTCTCATTCTCCCTCTATTTCTCTCTCTGTTCTTCTCTCATTCTCCCTCTATTTCTCTCTCTCTGTTCTTCTCTCATTCTCCCTCTATTTCTCTCTCTCTGTTCTTCTCTCATTCTCCCTCTATTTCTCTATGTTCTTCTCTCATTCTCCCTCTATTTCTCTCTCTCTGTTCTTCTCTCATTCTCCCTCTATTTCTCTCTCTCTGTTCTTCTCTCATTCTCCCTCTATTTCTCTCTCTATTTCTCTCTCTTCTTCTCTCATTCTCCCTCTATTTATTTCTCTCTCTGTTCTTCTCTCATTCTCCCTCTATTCTCTCTCTCTATGTTCTTCTCTCATTCTCCCTCTATTTCTCTCTCTGTTCTTCTCTCATTCTCCCTCTATTTCTCTCTCTGTTCTTCTCTCATTCTCCCTCTATTTCTCTCTCTGTTCTTCTCTCATTCTCCCTCTATTTCTCTCTCTCTGTTCTTCTCTCATTCTCCCTCTATTTCTCTCTCTCTCATTCTCCCTCTATTTCTCTCTCTCTCATTCTTCTCTCATTTCTCTCTCTGTTCTTCTCTCATTCTCCCTCTATTTCTCTCTCTGTTCTTCTCTCATTCTCCCTCTATTTCTCTCTCTCATTCTCCCTCTATTTCTCTCTCTGTTCTTCTCTCATTCTCCCTCTCCCTCTATTTTCTCTGTTCTCTCATTCTCCCTCTATTTCTCTGTTCTTCTCTCATTCTCCCTCTATTTCTCTCTCTGTTCTTCCCTCATTCTCCCTCTATTTCTCTCTCTCTGTTCTTCTCTCATTCTCCCTCTATTTTCTCTCTCTGTTCTTCTCTCATTCTCCCTCTATTTCTCTTCTCTTCTCTCATTCTCCCTCTATTTCTCTCTCTCTCTGTTCTTCTCTCATTCTCCCTCTATTTTCTCTCTGTTCTTCTCTCATTCTCCCTCTATTTCTCTCTCTCTGTTCTTCTCTCATTCTCCCTCTATTTCTCTCTCTGTTCATTTCTCTCATTCTCCCTCTATTTCTCTCTCTCTGTTCTTCTCTCATTCTCCCTCTATTTCTCTCTCTCTGTTCTTCTCTCATTCTCCCTCTATTTCTCTCTCTCTGTTCTTCTCTCATTCTCCCTCTATTTCTCTCTCTCTCATTCTTCCTCTATTTCTCTCTCTCTGTTCTTCTCTCATTCTCCCTCTATTTCTCTCTCTCTGTTCTTCTCTCATTCTCCCTCTATTTCTCTCTCTCTCATTCTCCCTCTATTTCTCTCTCTCTCATTCTCCCTCTATTTCTCTCTCTCTGTTCTTCTCTCATTCTCCCTCTATTTCTCTCTCTCTGTTCTTCTCTCATTCTCCCTCTATTTCTCTCTCTCTGTTCTTCTCTCATTCTCCCTCTATTTCTCTCTCTCTGTTCTTCTCTCATTCTCCCTCTATTTCTCTCTCTCTGTTCTTCTCTCATTCTCCCTCTATTTCTCTCTCTCTGTTCTTCTCTCATTCTCCCTCTATTTCTCTCTCTCTGTTCTTCTCTCATTCTCCCTCTATTTCTCTCTCTCTCATTCTCCCTCTATTTCTCTCTCTCTGTTCTTCTCTCATTCTCCCTCTATTTCTCTTCTCTCATTCTCCCTCTATTTCTCTCTCTGTTCTTCTCTCATTCTCCCTCTATTTTCTCTCTCTGTTCTTCTCTCATTCTCCCTCTATTTTCTCTCTCTGTTCTTCTCTCATTCTCCCTCTATTTCTCTCTCTCTGTTCTTCTCTCATTCTCCCTCTATTTCTCTCTCTCTGTTCTTCTCTCATTCTCCCTCTATTTCTCTCTCTCTGTTCTTCTCTCATTCTCCCTCTATTTCTCTCTCTCTGTTCTTCTCTCATTCTCCCTCTATTTCTCTCTCTGTTCTTCTCTCATTCTCCCTCTATTTCTCTCTCTCTGTTCTTCTCTCATTCTCCCTCTCTCTCTGTTCTTTCTCTCTCTCTGTTCTTCTCTCATTCTCCCTCTATTTCTCTCTCTCTGTTCTTCTCTCATTCTCCCTCTATTTCTCTCTCTGTTCTTCTCTCATTCTCCCTCTATTTCTCTCTCTCCGTTCTTCTCTCATTCTCCCTCTATTTCTCTCTCTGTTCTTCTCTCATTCTCCCTCTATTTCTCTCTCTGTTCTTCTCTCATTCTCCCTCTATTTCTCTCTCTGTTCTTCTCTCATTCTCCCTCTATTTCTCTCTCTCCGATCTTCTCTCATTCTCCCTCTATTTCTCTCTCTGTTCTTCTCTCATTCTCCCTCTATTTCTCTCTCTGTTCTTCTCTCATTCTCCCTCTATTTCTCTCTCTGTTCTTCTCTCATTCTCCCTCTATTTCTCTCTCCGATCTTCTCTCATTCTCCCTCTATTTCTCTCTCATTCTCCCTCTATTTCTCTCTCTGTTCTTCTCTCATTCTCCCTCTATTTTCTCTCTCTGTTCTTCTCTCATTCTCCCTCTATTTCTCTCTCTCTGTTCTTCTCTCATTCTCCCTCTATTTCTCTCTCTCTGTTCTTCTCTCATTCTCCCTCTATTTTCTCTCTCTGTTCTTCTCTCATTCTCCCTCTATTTCTCTCTCTCTGTTCTTCTCTCATTCTCTTCTCTATTCTCTCTCTCTGTTCTTCTCTCATTCTCCCTCTATTTCTCTCTCATTCTCCCTCTATTTCTCTCTCTGTTCTTCTCTCATTCTCCCTCTATTTCTCTCTCTGTTCTTCTCTCATTCTCCCTCTATTTCTCTCTCTCCGTTCTTCTCTCATTCTCCCTCTATTTCTCTCTCTGTTCTTCTCTCATTCTCCCTCTATTTCTCTCTCTCTGTTCTTCTCTCATTCTCCCTCTATTTCTCTCTCTGTTCTTCTCTCATTCTCCCTCTATTTCTCTCTCTGTTCTTCTCTCATTCTCCCTCTCTCTCTCTGTTTCTCTCTCATTCTCTCATTCTCCCTCTATTTCTCTCTCATTCTCCCTCTATTTCCTTCTCTCATTCTCCCTCTATTTCTCTCTCTCCGATCTTCTCTCATTCTCCCTCTATTTCTCTCTCATTCTCCCTCTATTGCTCTCTCTGCTCTTCTCTCATTCTCCCTCTATTGCTCTCTCTGTTCTTCTCTCATTCTCCCTCTATTTCTCTCTCATTCTCCCTCTATTGCTCTCTCTGCTCTTCTCTCATTCTCCCTCTATTTCTCTCTCTGTTCTTCTCTCATTCTCCCTCTATTTCTCTCTCTGTTCTTCTCTCATTCTCCCTCTATTTCTCTCTCTCTGTTCTTCTCTCATTCTCCCTCTATTTCTCTCTCTCTGTTCTTCTCTCATTCTCCCTCTATTTCTCTCTCTCTGTTCTTCTCTCATTCTCCCTCTATTTCTCTCTCTCTGTTCTTCTCTCATTCTCCCTCTATTTCTCTCTCTCTGTTCTTCTCTCATTCTCCCTCTATTTCTCTCTCTCTGTTCTTCTCTCATTCTCCCTCTATTTCTCTCTCATTCTCCCTCTATTTCTCTCTCTCTGCTCTTCTCTCATTCTCCCTCTATTTCTCTCTATCTGTTCTTCTCTCATTCTCCCTCTATTTCTGTCTCTCTGTTCTTCTCTCATTCTCCCTCTATTTCCTTCTCTCATTCTCCCTCTATTTCTCTCTCTGTTCTTCTCTCATTCTCCCTCTATTTCTCTCTCTGTTCTTCTCTCATTCTCCCTCTATTTCTCTCTCTCTGTTCTTCTCTCATTCTCCCTCTATTTCTCTCTCTCTGCTCTTCTCTCATTCTCCCTCTATTTCTCTCTCTCCGTTCTTCTCTCATTCTCCCTCTATTTCTCTCTCTGTTCTTCTCTCATTCTCCCTCTATTTCTCTCTCTGTTCTTCTCTCATTCTCCCTCTATTTCTCTCTCTGTTCTTCTCTCATTCTCCCTCTATTTCTCTCTCTCTGTTCTTCTCTCATTCTCCCTCTATTTCTCTCTCTCTGTTCTTCTCTCATTCTCCCTCTATTTCTCTCTCTGTTCTTCTCTCATTCTCCCTCTATTTCTCTCTCTCTGTTCTTCTCTCATTCTCCCTCTATTTCTCTCTCTGTTCTTCTCTCATTCTCCCTCTATTTCTCTCTCTCCGATCTTCTCTCATTCTCCCTCTATTTCTCTCTCATTCTCCCTCTATTGCTCTCTCTGCTCTTCTCTCATTCTCCCTCTATTGCTCTCTCTGTTCTTCTCTCATTCTCCCTCTATTTCTCTCTCATTCTCCCTCTATTTCTCTCTCTCTGTTCTTCTCTCATTCTCCCTCTATTTTCTCTCTCTGTTCTTCTCTCATTTTCTCTCTCTCTCTTCTTCTCTCATTCTCCCTCTATTTCTCTCTCTCTGCTCTTCTCTCATTCTCCCTCTATTTCTCTCTCTCTCTGCTCTTCTCTCATTCTCCCTCTATTTCTCTCTCATTCTCCCTCTATTTCTCTCTCTCTGTTCTTCTCTCATTCTCCCTCTATTTCTCTCTCTCTTCTTCTCTCATTCTCCCTCTATTTCTCTCTCTCCGATCTTCTCTCATTCTCCCTCTATTTCTCTCTCATTCTCCCTCTATTTCTCTCTCTCCGATCTTCTCTCATTCTCCCTCTATTTCTCTCTCATTCTCCCTCTATTTCTCTCTCTCTGTTCTTCTCTCATTCTCCCTCTATTTCTCTCTCTCTGTTCTTCTCTCATTCTCTCTCTCTATGTTCTTCTCTCATTCTCCCTCTATTTCTCTCTCATTCTCCCTCTATTTCTCTCTCTCTATGTTCTTCTCTCATTCTCCCTCTATTTCTCTCTCTCTGTTCTTCTCTCATTCTCCCTCCGTTCTGCCTCTTTCATGCTACGGAAGAAACGAAGCAGCACATTATTCCATAAACCCTACCCGGCAACCCCAAGCTTTAATGGCATATCTCTCTGCCGCTCTCTCTTCCTCTTTCTCTCTCTCTCTTTCAGTTCTCCCTCTATTTCTCTCTCTGTTCTTCTCTCATTCTCCCGCATTCTCTCTTTCACACGGGGTCGTGACACCTCAGTAATAACCCAGTGTGTGTGTGTGTGTGTGTGTGTGTGAAATAGTTCCGTGTGTGTGTGTGTGTGTGTGTGTGTGTGTGTGTGTGTGTGTGTTGTGTGTGTGCGTGTGTGCGTGTGCTGCGTTCGCCTGTGTGCACGTGTCTGTGTGTGCAGTACTGCGGGGAAGAATCTGAAGCATACTGCTCTCCATGCCTGTGTGCACAGAAGAAGAAAAGGTGAACCATCATATCAGAATATAGAGTTCGAATAGACCGACCAGGGGAAAAAGGACTGAACCATCATACTGCTCTCCATGTATTTGATAGAGTTCCGAATAGACCGACCAGAAGAAGAAAAGGACTGAACCATCATATCAGAATATAGAGTTCCGAATAGACCGACCAGAAGAAGAAAAGGACTGAACCATCATATCAGAATATAGAGTTCCGAATAGACCGACCAGAAGAAGAAAAGGACTGAACCATCATATCAGAATATAATAATAATAACAGTTTAATGTAGTTTAATTTCTGGTACAAAACATTGACCCAGGTGGGACTGAAGGGAAAACTGAGATGGAATAATGTTGTAATAGGGTTAGAATGAGGTCGTAACAACATTGTATCACAGTTTAAACAAGAGTTAGATTGTATTCATGTTGTAATAGAGTTAGGCAACGGTTATAATAAGGTTAGAGTTGAGTAGGAATAACGTTGGAACTGAATTAGACAGAGGTTAGGCTTGCTGCTGAGGGAGTGGTGTCTCCTGGCTTCTGTCTCACTCTCATCTCCTCACTGGCTAATAGAATCAATGATTTACTAAATGAGGCTCTGCTACCCAGAGCAATCAGTCCACGCTGGAACAGAGCAGGGTAAACACACACACAACCTCCCAGGCCACAGCTGGAGAGCTGTTCTAGAATTACTGAGATCTCCAAACAACTGTTGTGTGTATTGTGTGCTGTGTGTGTGCGTGTGTGTGTGTGTGTGTGTGTGTGTGTGTGTGTGTGTGTGTGTGTGTGTGTGTGTGTGTGTGTGTGTGTGTGTGTGTGTGTGTGTGTGTGTGTGTGCACAGAGAAATTCACAGAGTAAAGCTCACATGCATCAAGACTATTGCAATTAACTCCCACACCTGTCTGGATGCTAGAACCACAGAATTGTATTCTGTGTGTGTTGTGTGTGTGTGTGTGTGTGTGTGTGTGTGTGTGTGTGTGTGTGTGTGTGTGTGTGTGTGTGTGTGTGTGACTGGTAGGATTACAGAACACTGCTAGTCCCTCAGCACTCAGAGATGAGCTAATGCCTTGCTTGCTCACACACACACACACACACACACACACACACACACACACACACACACGCACACACATGCACACACACACACAAACTCTGCTCACACATTAATCCTGACACATTGGCAGATCATGCACTAGGATGAGGATGTGAGAGGTCTGCATCACCTCCTCTCTCTCTCTCCTCTCCCTCTCTTTCTCTCTCTGCCTCCCTCTCTCCATTCTCTCTCCTCTCCCTCTCTCCATTCTCTATCCTCTCCCTCTCTTTCTCTCTCTGCCTCCCTCTCTTTCTCTCTCTGCCTCCATCTCTCCATTCTCTCTCCTCTCCCTCTATTTCTCTCTCCTCTCCCTCTCGTTCTCTCTCTGCCTCCCTCTCTCGATTATCCTCTCCCTCTCTCTCCTCTCCCTCTATTTCTCTCTCCTCTCCCTCTCGTTCTCTCTCCTCTCCCTCTCTCGATTATCCTCTCCCTCTCTCTCCTCTCACTCTTACCATTCTCTCTCCTATCCCTCTCCATTCTCTATCCTCTCCCTCTCTCTATTCTCTCTCCTCTCCCTCTCTCCAATCTCTCTCTGCCTCCCTCTCTCCATTCTCTCTCGCCTCCCTCTCTCCATTCTCTCTCCTCTCCCTCTCTTTCTCTCCTCTCCCTCTCTTTCTCTCTCTTCCTGTCTCTCTCCATTCTCTCTCCTCTCCCTCTCTTTCTCTCTTTGCCTCCCTCTCTCCATTCTCTCTCCTGTCCCTCTATTTCTCTCTCTGCCTCCCTTTCTCCATTCTCTCTCCTCTCCCTCTCTTTCTCTCTCTGCCTCCCTCTCGCCATTCTCTCTCCTCTCCCTCTCTTTCTCTCTCTGCCTCCCTCTCGCCATTCTCTCTCCTCTCCCTCTCTTTCTCTCTCTGCCTCCCTCTCTCCATTCTCCTCTCCCTCTCCATTCTCTCTCCTCTCACTCTTACCATTCTCTCTCCTATCCCTCTCCATTCTCTCTCCTCTCCCTCTCTTTCTCTCTCTGCCTCCCTCTCTCCATTCTCCTCTCCCTCTCCATTCTCTCTCCTCTCACTCTTACCATTCTCTCTCCTATCCCTCCTCCATTCTCTCCTCCTCTCCCTCTCTCCATTCTCTCTCTGCCTCTCCTCTCTCCATTCTCTCTCTGCCTCCCTCTCGCCATTCTCTCTCTCCCTCTCTTTCTCTCCCTCTCTTTCTCTCTCTGCCTCCCTCTCGCCATTCTCTCTCCTCCATTCCCTCTCTTTCTCTCTCTGCCTCCCTCTCTCCATTCTCTCTCCTCTCCCTCTCTCCATCCTCTCTCCTCTCCCTCTCTCCATTCTCTCTCCTCTCCCTCTCTCCATTCTCTCTCCTCTCCCTCTCTCCATTCTCTCTCTGCCTCCCTCTCTCCATTCTCTCTCCTCTCCCTCTCGTTCAATTCAATTCAAGGGGCTTTATTGGCATGGGAAACATGTGTTAACATTGCCAAAGCAAGTGAGGTAGATAATATACAAAAGTGAAATAAACAATACAAATTAACAGTAAACATTACACATACAGAAGTTTCAAAACAATAAAGACATTACAAATGTCATATTATATATATACAGTGTTTTAACAATGTACAAATGGTTAAAGAACACAAGGGAAAATAAATAAGCATAAATATGGGTTGTATTTACAATGGTGTTTGTTCTTCACTGGTTGCCCTTTTCTCGTGGCAACAGGTCACAATTCTTGCTGCTGTGATGGCACACTGTGGAATTTCCCCCAGTAAATATGGGAGTTTATCAAAATTGGATTTGTTTTCGAATTCTTTGTGGATCTGTGTAATATGAGGGAAATATGTCTCTCTAATATGGTCATACATTGGGCAGGAGGTTAAGAAGTGCAGCTCAGTTTCCACCTCATTTTGTGGGCAGTGAGCACATAGCCTGTCTTCTCTTGAGAGCCAGGTCTGCCTACAGCGGCCTTTCTCAATAGCAAGGCTATGCTCACTGAGTCTGTACATAGTCAAAGCTTTCCTTAAGTTTGGGTCAGTCACAGTGGTCAGGTATTCTGCCACTGTGTACTCTCTGTTTAAGGCCAAATAGCATTATAGTTTGCTCTGTTTTTTTGTTAATTCTTTCCAATGTGTCAAGTAATTATCTTTTTGTTTTCTCATGATTTGGTTGGGTCTAATTGTGCTGCTCTCCTGGGGCTCTGTGGGGTGTGTTTGTGTTTCTGAACAGAGCCCCAGGACCAGCTTGCATAGGGGACTCTTCTCCAGGTTCATCTCTCTGTAGGTGATGGCTTTGTTATGGAAGGTTTGGGAATCGCTTCCTTTTAGGTGGTTGTAGAATCTAACCTGTTGGTACTAGGGGGCAGTATTTTCATTTTTGGAAAAAAAACGTTCCCAAATTAAACGGGATATTTTGTCAGGACGAGATGCCAGAATATGCATATAATTAGGATAGAAAACACTCATGTTTCCAAAACTGTAAAAATATTGTCTGTGAGTATAACAGAACTGATGTTACAGGCGAAAGCCTGAGAAAAATCCATCCGGAAGTGACTCATCTTTTGAAAGCCCTGCGTTCCGATGCGTCCCTATTGAGCTGTGAATGCCCTATCAACCAGATTACGCTTTCTACGTATTCCCCAAGGTGTCTACAGCATTGTGACATAGTTTTACGCATTTATGTTGAAGAATACCCGTAGGCGGCTTCATTGCGCAAGTGGTCAGCTGATGCTCCCAGAGAGATTCTTGCATAAAATACAGAGGTAGCCATTATTCCAATCGCTTCTACTGAGACACCAATTGTCCCGGTTGATATATTTCCGAATAGATATTTGAAAAACACCTTGAAGATTGATTATAAACAACGTTTGCCATGTTTCTGTCGATATTATGGAGCTAATTTGGAATATTTTTCGGCGTTGTCGTGACCACAATATCCGGTCGATTTCTCAGCCAAACGTGAAGAACAAACGGAGCTATTTCGCCTACAAAAATAAGATTTTGGGAAAAAATAAACTTTGGCTATCTACCTGGGAGTCTCGTGAGTGAAAACATCCGAAGATCATCAAAGGTAAACGATTTAATTTGATTGCGTTTCTGATTTTCGTGACAAGGTTGCCTGCTGCTAGCAAGGCATAATGCTATGCTAGGCTATCGATAAACTTACACAAATGCTTGTCTAGCTTTGGCTGTAAAGCACATTTTGAACATCTGAGATGACAGTGTGATTAACAAAAGGCTAAGCTGTGATCCAATATATTTCACTTGTGATTTTCATGAATAGGAAGATTTTCTAGGAAGATTTATGTCCGTTGCGTTATGCTAATTAGTGTCAGATGATGACACTCCCGTGCACGGTCCCGTGGACGGAGGATATTTTTGCAGAATTTTTTCTCTCTCCTCTCCCTCTATTTCTCTCTCTGCCTCCCTCTCTCCTCTCCCTCTATTTCTCTCTCTGCCTCCCTCTCTCCTCTCCCTCTATTTCTCTCTCTGCCTCCCTCTCTTTCTCTCTCTCTGCCTCCCTCTCTCCTCTCCCTCTATTTCTCTCTCTGCCTCCCTCTCTCCTCTCCCTCTATTTCTCTCTCTGCCTCCCTCTCTTTCTCTCTCTCTGCCTCCCTCTCTCCTCTCCCTCTATTTCTCTCTCTGCCTCCCTCTCCATTCTCTCTCCTCTCCCTCTCTTTCTCTTTCTCTGCCTCCCTCTCTCCATTCTCTCTCCTCTCCCTCTATTTCTCTCTCTGCCTCCCTCTCTCCATTCTCTCTCTACCTCCCTCTCTCCATTCTCTCTACACTCCCTCTCTTTCTCTCTCTGCCTCCCTCTCTCCATTCTCTCTCTGCCTCCCTCTCTATTGCGCTCTGCCTCCATCTCTCCATTCTCTATCCTCTCCCTCTCTCCATTCTCTCTCCTCTCCCTCTCTCCATTCTCTATCCTCTCTCTCTGCCTCCCTCTCTTTCTCTCTCTGCCTCCCTCTCTCTTCTCTCTCTGCCTCCCTCTCTCCATTCTCTCTCTGCCTCCCTCTCTCCAATCTCTCTCCTCTCCCTCTCTTTCTCTCTCTGCCTCCCTCTCTTACTCTCGCTGCCTCCCTCTCTCCATTCTCTCGCCTCTCCCTCTCTCCATTCTCTCTCCTCTCCCTCTATTCCTCTCTCTGCCTCCCTCTCTCCATTCGCTCTCCTCTCCCTCTTTTTCTCTCTCTGCTTCCCTCTCTCGATTCTCCTCTCCCTCCATTCTCTCTCCTCTCACTCTCTCCACTCTCTCTCCTCTCCCTCTCCATTCTCTCTCCTCTCCCTCTCTCCATTCACTCTCGTCTCCCTCTCTAATTCTCTCTCTGCCTCCCTCTCTCCATTCTCTCTCCTCTCCTTCTCTTTGCCACCCTCTCTCCATTCTCTCTCCTCTCCCTCTCTGTCTCTCTCTGCCACCCTCTCCCTCACTTTCTCTCTCTTCCTGTCTCTCTCCATTCTCTCTACTCTCCATCTCTTTCTCTCTCTGCCTCCCTCTCTCCATTCTCTCTCCTCTCTATCCATTTCTCTCTCTGCCTCCCTCTCTCCATTCTCTCTCCTCTCCCTCTCTTTCTCTCTCTGCCACGCTCTCTCCATTCTCTCTCCTCTCCCTCTCTTTCTCTCGCCTCTCCCTCTCCATCCTCTCTCCTGTCCCTCTCTCCATTATCTCTCCTCTCCCTCTCTTTCTCTCGCCTCTCCCTCTCCATCCTCTCTCCTGTCCCTCTCTCCATTATCTCTCCTCTCCCTCTCTTTCTCCTTCCATTCTCTCCTCTTCCTCTCTTTCTCCTCTCCCTCTCTCCATTCTCTCTCCTCTCCCTCTCACCATTCTCTCTCTGTTTCCTTCTCTCCATTCTCTCTCCTCTCACTCTCTCCACTCTCTCTCCTCTCCCTCTCTCCATTCTCTCTCCTCTCCTTCTCTTTGCCACCCTCTCTCCATTCTCTCTCCTCTCCCTCTCTGTCTCTCTCTGCCACCCTCTCCCTCACTTTCTCTCTCTTCCTGTCTCTCTCCATTCTCTCTACTCTCCATCTCTTTCTCTCTCTGCCTCCCTCTCTCCATTCTCTCTCCTCTCCCTCTCTTTCTCTCTCTGCCACCCTCTCCCTCACTTTCTCTCTCTTCCTGTCTCTCTCCATTCTCTCTACTCTCCATCTCTTTCTCTCTCTGCCTCCCTCTCTCCATTCTCTCTCCTCTCCCTCTCTTTCTCTCTCTGCCTCCCTCTCTCCATTCTCTCCTCTCCGTCTATTTCTCTCTCTGCCTCCCTCTCTCTATTCTCTCTCCTCTCCCTCTCTTTCTCTCTCCTCTCCCTCTCCATCCTCTCTCCTCTCCCTCTCTCCATTCTCTCTCCTCTCCCTCTCCATCCTCTCTCCTCTCCCTCTCTCCATTCTCTCCTCTCCCTCTCTTTCTCTCTCCTCTCCCTCTCTCCAATCTCTCTCCTCTCCTTCTCTTTCTCTGTCTGCCTGTCTCTCTCCATTCTCTCTCCTCTCCCTCTCTTTCTCTCTCTGCCTCCCTCTCTCCATTCTCTCTCCTCTCCCTCTCTTTCTCACTCTGCCTGTCTCTCTCCATTCTCTCTCCTCTCCCTCTCTCCATTGTCTCTCTGCCTCCCTCTCTTCTCTCTCTGCCTCCCTCTCTCCATTGTCTCTCTGCCTCCCTCTCTCCATTCTCTCTCCTCTCCCTCTCTTTCTCTCTCTGCCTCCCTCTCTCCATTCTCTCTCCTCTCCCTCTCTTTCTCTCTCTGCCTCCCTCTCTCCATTCTCTCTCCTCTCCCTCTCTTTCTCTCTCTGCCTCCCTCTCTTCTCTCTCTGCCTCCCTCTCTCCATTGTCTCTCTGCCTCCCTCTCTTTCTCTTTCTGCCTCCCTCTCTCTCTCTGCCTCCCTCTCTTTCTCTCTCTGCCTCCCTCTCTCCATTCTCTCTCCTCTCCCTCTCTTTCTCTCTCTGCCTCCCTCTCTCCATTCTCTCTCTGCCTCCCTCTCTCAATTCTCTCTCCTCGTCCTCTCTTTCTCTCTCCTCTCCCTTTCTCCATTCTCTCTCCTCTCCCTCTCTCCATTCTCTCTCCTCTCCCTCTCTTTCTCTCTCTGCCTCCCTCTCTCCATCGACTCTCCTCTCCCTCTATTTCTCTCTCTGCCTCCCTCTCTCCATTCTGTCTCCTCTCCTTCTCTCCATTCTCTCTCCTCTCCCTCTCTCCATTCTCTCTCCTCTCCCTCTCTTTCTCTCTTTGCCTAACTCTCTTTCTCTCTCTGCCTCCCTCTCTCCATTCTCTCTCTGCCTCCCTCTCTTCCTCTCTCTGCCTCCGTATCTCCATTGACTCTCCTCTCCCTCTATTTCTGTCTCTGCCTCTCTATTCTCTCTCCTCTCCCTCTCTTTCTCTCTCTGCCTCCCTCTCTCCATTCTCTTTCCTCTCCCTCTCTCCATTCCCTCTCCTCTCCCTCTCTTTCTCTCTCTGCCTCCCTCTCTTTCTCTCTCTGCCTGCCTCTCTCCATTGTCTCTCTGCCTCCCTCTCTCCATTTTCTCTCCTCTCCCTCTCTCCATTCTCTCTCCTCTCCCTCTCTTTCTCTCTCTCTGCCCCCCTCTCTTTCTCTCCCTGCCTTCCTCTCTCCATTCTCTCTCTGCCTCCCTCTCTCCATTCTCTCTCCTCTCCCTCTCTCCATTCTCTCTCCTCTCCCTCTCTTCCTCTCTCAGCCAGACGTGTGTCACAGTGATGGAGTCACTCTCAGCTCAGTTGGGCTGACTGTGGCACCGCCAGATGGACTGGACAGGTCCGAGAGAGAGAGAGAGAGGGGGGGGGTGTATTTGTCTAGGCAGAGAGCTCTGACTGGAAAAACAGCAGGTTTAACAGGCACACACCACACCTGTTCCTGTTCAGCCATCCACTCTGGGGCCAAGTGAATCCTGCTGAAGCTTGGGGCTGTAGTAGGGCCCCTCAGCCTGGTCTGCCTGGTGCTGGGTGATGTGATGTTGGGGGGGGCAGGAGCCAGGCAGCAGGAAAAGCCTCTTACAGCCAGTCAGACACCAAATAAGGAGAGACTGACTCCACACAGCCTGAACATCCAATCCCCTTAATGCCTCATCACGCTGCATTATGGGAGAAAAACACCAGCCGCCAGCCCCAACCTCAGCGCTGCTCTGCTCTGGAAAATGCCAGGAGACAGAGAGACCTTTTAAAGGAATAATCTGTCCTCTACTCCTAAAACAGACATCACCCCATTCCTCTCCTCACCACACAGATTAAGACTGACGGTTACCTACGCACTCCAATCAAATAAAACACTGGCATGCACACACACACACCTATCACATACACACACACATACACACACACACACACCTCTCACACACACCTCACACATATCTTAGTGTCAGACAACCAGGACCGGGTATTACAACCCACATGGAGGAGGATGTGTCACACTAATATTGTCCTAGTGTGTGTGTGTGTGTGTGTGTGTGTGTGTGTGTGTGTGTGTGTGTGTGTGTGTGTGTGTGTGTGTGTGTGTGTGTGTGTGTGTGTGTGTTGCATGTGCGCGTACTGCGTGTGTTTACGCATGCGTGCGATTCACAGATTCATGATTAAAACCCCTACACACACACAGAACCCCCAACCATCCCACACACGCAGCTCAAACACACACCGCTCCAATGCCTCATTCTCATTCACCAGCTGTCAAAACTCCAGAAACTCAGCAGCTGTCCACCTCCTCGCACCAAACCAAAGCACAGAGAATGATCAACTCCTCCTCTCCCTTTGTAATCAAAGGGTTTATTTAAAGGGGTCACCCCCTGGGCCCTGATCTTTGAGCCCCTGTTTGTCTGTCTTGTCCGTCTGGTTGCTCCCTATGCCTTCTGCCTGCTTGAGAAATACACGAGAAGTCACTGAATGAAGGGAGAGAGAGAGAGAGAGAGACAGAGACAGAGACAGAGAGAGAGGAGACAAGGGGGATCATTGAAACAGGCCAGATAGAAGCAGACAGTTGTAAGCCCTCTCTCTGCTGCAGAGACAGCCGTTCAGTGTGTTATCATTATGTATTCATCTGTATATAACGATGGCGTCAGCAGCACGCTGTCTCTGTGGCACATGACTAAGTTAGAGAGGAAACTGAGGGGATGTACTTCCTCCCTGTTGTACAGCCCAGAGAGAGATGAGAGAGAGAGAGAGAGAGAGAGAGAGAGAGAGAGAGAGAGAGATGAGACGAGAGAGAGAGATAGAGAGATAAAGAGAGAGAGAGAGGTTGTATAGCTCAGAGTCAGCCTTGAATAATGACAACATTTTGTATTGTATTTCCCATAGACAACCACTACCAGGCCCAGGCTCTTCCCAAGGACATCCAACCACTAACAGGCCCAGTGCAAAGTTAAAGCTAGAATCCTTAGTTGCTATATCCATTTCTGGACTTCTATGAGATATACCCATCATTCTTGAAGACTATAACCTATAAAGGCCTCACGAGCTTAGTCCAACTGTCGTACTCCATTAGGACCCAAAATATAAGCTTGTCAACAACGCAAATGTAAACAAACACTGTTATAGGCTCAAAACATGGTTAAAACTATACATTTGATGTCATGGATGTCAGTCCGTAGCCATGGATACATTTCTCCAGCCCCACAGTTAACTAGCGACACAGGAGGACGCTTTGTTATCGTTTTAGTTAAGGATGAGGTTTTGGATGAGGTTTTGGCAGCTCAGTTGATATACAGCATGAAGCGGTAGAGGTACAGTAGGCCCAGATCTGACTGAAGGCTACGTCCTCTCTCCTCCGTTCTCTCTCTCCACCTTTTGAAACAAAGGTTAAAAGATCAACGAGAAGAGGTGACGTGGAGCCCAAACGTGGACGACAATGCACTTGTAATGAAATGAGAAGCTCCTTCCCCACTCGCGTGTCATCGGGCCGATGACGTTTACAGGGGCGGATCCCAAAATAAATGTGTAAAGTGTAAAGTGGTCAAAATAAATGAAGTAAGTTGTGCAAGACATTTTAGAAGATAAAAGGATGAGTAGCATGTTGTTTTTAAATGTGCTCCGTGCTTTTCTCCTTCAACAACGCTACATCTGATTCTAATGGGTTGTGGCAGATATCGAAACTCTTCCGCGGTAGGATGCACTTGTGCTTCCTCGCCAAAAGGAGGCTATCGAGGAGGAGAGGGCCGTCTTCCGTTCGCCTACTAACAAATTGACACACTCCTCGACCACTCGACCCCAGTTTCCCAGAGGTCACAGAGGAGAAAGCACGAAGGAGAGGAAACGGGGGATGGTCTTTTGTCCAAACAAGAAAAGGTCTATGAACTTCTTTCCATCGGAGTTTGTCAGGAACAGAAATCCATGAATATGCATGTTGAACTGTTCATGTATCATCAATTAGGACTCTGATTGGCTGTTCAAAAAAGCCCAAGTCTCTTTCTGAGGCCAAGTTCCAGGCTGAGCGCTCTACTCTCACACTGTGATAACTGATTACTGTAAACCCATAAAGGCCTGCTGTGGAGTTTTACGCCAATATTTGAGTCTGGGTAATGGATGTTGTGGCCTTTTCATGGCAAACAGACCTTGCCCAATTCTGGGCCGGATTTGGACCGGAACCAATTTTGCTGTCAGCGTCTGTCTGTTCTGGTCAGTTCAATGCTTCCTTCAGTTACTGCAGGCAGGGACTGCGATCAGGGAACCAAATCCAGAAAGTGTCTCAGAGTAGGAGTGCTGATCTCAGATCTGTCCATATAATCTTATTCATTGTGACCTAAAAGGCAGAACTGATCCTAGAACAGCACTCCTATTCAGAGACGCTTTGTGGATGAGGGCCCAGATATCAGAGTTGATGTTATTGCATCTTGTTCCGTTTCTCTCTGTGTGGTTGTTAATCTTCTCTCTGTTGTTGGGTGACCTGGTTGGGGATCATCACCATCTCTAATTGGGAGATGAAATGAAAACGATTTTATCCCACATGAGAGAGAAAGGCTTTGAACGTCTCCCTCTGGGAGATAGGCTACCCACATACAACACAGACAAGCACACATGCGAACGCATGCAAACACACACTTGGGTACACACACACACACTCATGCACAAGCACACTTGCTAATACGCATTCACTCACAGACACACACACAGTGGACTAATTATCAGAGTTTCTATGGCGGATACATAAGTTAAATTGAGTCAGATTCAGTGAGAGTCAGTTGAAGAGTGTTGTGAGTGAAACGGTAATTTCACAGTATTTCACATAAAGGTGCAAGACACAATGCTCTATTCTCTCTCTCACACACACACACAGTGGTGTAAAGTACTTAAGTAAAAATATTTTAATGTACTACATAAGCAGTTGTTTTGGGTATCTGTACTTTACTTTACTATTTATATTTTTGGCTAAATGTACTTGAAATTCACTACATTCCTAAATAAAATAATGTACTTTTTACCTCATATTTTCACCGGACACCTAAAAGTACTCGCTACATTTTGAATGCTTAGCAGGTGGTGAAAATAGTCCAATTCACACACTTACCAAAAGAACATCCCTGGTCATCTCTACTGTCGCCGATCTGGCAGACTCATTAAAGACACTTTTTTTTTCGGTAAATGATGTCTGAGTGTTGGAGTGCGGCCCTGACTATCCGTAAATAAATGTAAAATAAGAAAATGATGCCATCTGGTTTGCGTAATATAAGGACTTTTTTATTACGTATAAATTTAGTTTTGATACTTAAGTATATTTAAAACCAAAAACTTTTACTCAAGTAGTATTTTACTGGGTGACTTTCACTTTTACTTGAGTCATTTTATATTAAGGTATCTTTACTGTGCCTCAAGTATGACAATTAGTTTTTTTTTTCGACCACTGCACACACACACATACTGTACACACACACATACTGTACACACACACATACTGTACACACACACGCTGGCTGTCTGAGGGCGAAATTTATGCGTAGCAGACAGAGACGTCTCAGAATAGATGAAAGGACCGAGAGCTTTCTGGGAACACAGTCCTGTGTGATCACTCACCCAGTAGGAGTCAGCTCAATGTGGGGATACAACACACTAAGTACACTCTCTCTATTCTCACTTTTCTCTATCTATCTATCTATCTATCTATCTATCTATCTATCTATCTATCTATCTATCTATCTATCTATCTATCTATCTATCTATCTATCTGTCTGTCTGTCTGTCTGTCTGTCTGTCTGTCTGTCTGTCTGTCTGTCTGTCTGTCTGTCTGTCTGTCTGTCTGTCTGTCTGAAGAAGATACCTATTACAGGTCTGAAAAGAGTCATTGTTACACACACACACACACACACACACACACACACACACACACACACACACACACACACACACACACACACACACTTAGAGCCTTTGATGTTCAACAGCATAATTTCTCAGGTTTCTTTGAATCACACACATAGACCATAGTGAGCTTGGACTTCAAACAGACACAGGAGCTGCATGTAATCATGATGCATTCATTCACTATGGCTACTACAAACCAGACAGACAGACAGACAGACAGACAGACAGACAGACAGACTAAAGATGTTAACATCTCTCCACTCAAACCAAAAGGCAAACAAATCATTAGGCGGTATTGATTTGACCTCCAAAGCAAACCGTTTTCCAATACAACAGGCAGACAGACACACACACACACACACACACAGACACAGACACACACACACACACACACACACACACACACACACACACACACACACACACACACACACAGACACACACACACACACACACACACACACACCGTCTCTCACTAAGTCAGAACGAAAGCTATAGCTTCCTCTGGGTGTTGTTGGGCATTAGCCAATTCCACAACCCCAGAAGCTACCTGTCTCAGCAGGCGATCCGAGCTGGCATTCGGGAGAATAGCCTGCCCTACACACACGGCGTGAGAATACATACATCACGGCGAGAGAACACACGAACACAGAAACACGGTCTGCAAATCAATAGAGCTAACCCCCTCTCCCCTCCCACACACAGAAAATACAACAATGCGCACACACACGATGGACACTAGGTCAGAAAGCCGGTGTGCTAAAAACCTATGCTGGTTCAGTCAGAGAGCCTACTCTGATAGTAAACACAATTTAATAATGTAAATGTCTACCATAATAGTAATAATACAGTATTTCAGAGGACCTTATGTCGGAAATATGTGTGCTGTCAAAATATATACATCTCTCTCTCTATATATATATATACATAGATGTGTGTGTGTGTCTGTTCATTGTGTTTTTGTCAATGTTTGTCAATAACAAACAACAGCCCAAGTGAATGTAAATGGGAAGAGAATGATCTACAGTCCTATAATCCCATTTTCGTCTCTTTTGTCTAAATCCTCGTTTTTATCCAAATGACGTCTAGCCCTTATTCCTGAAGGCTAGCCTTCTACCGTTGACTCACCTATACGAAATCTGTTTCCTAAAAGCCAGACCCTTTAATTTCTCCTCCAGCGTCTCCACCTCTATTTCGACGAGGCTACTGAACGTATCGCTGCCCCCCATGGCCTCCTCTTCGCCGCAGCCGGACTCGCTGTCATCCCCGGCCGCTTCCAGCGCGGTCATTCGACCGCTGAAGGTCCCGGGGTTGTGCTCCGCCTGGGACGGGCAGGGCTTGGCCAGGGGGTCCATGCTCATGCTGCGGACGGCACTGGACCCCCTCTCCCCTTCTACTGCGGGAGACAGAGACGGTATTCGGTGGGTATCGCTGGATGACAGTGTCCGTCCTTTTTATGGTCGCGGTGGTTGAAGGGATCCAATGCAGCGGGGACCGGTGTTCACCGCACGGTCAAGCACGCGCTGGTGATCGCGAACAACTAGTGCGAGTTGACGGTCTGGAAATGGCAGCAAGAGCTGCGGCGGCATCAACAAGCGTCAGCTCAACAGAAGCTCACGAGCTGCAGCAGGCAGCATCCATCTCCGGCCCCGACAAGGGCATTGTGGGATACTCCTGCTCCTCCTCACCATGCCTCAGCATCATCACTATGGTAAAAGTAGGGCAGAGCAGGGGTGGACTGGGACAACAATTCGGCCCTGGCATTCCATCCAAACCAGCCCACAGCACCGTGCGCACAGCCAACTAATTTCTCCCTGCTGTCACTGGTGACACTAACTTTGTTGGTGGCACCAGCCCATAATGTGGTCAGCCTAAGTCAATCGTAGACCTTCATTAAGAAGTGCAATACATAGGCTACTGAGGTATTTAAAAAAAGTTATTTCATCTAAGCAGTGGAAGCAGGAATGCATGATTCAATATATTTTGATGTGTAACCTAATCCAGGGATTGTCATGAATTTCGAGTTGACAATTAGAAACAGTTGCTATATAAAATGAAGATGACCAGTGTAGCTGTGTAAATTAAACATTAAAAATAAACAATGGCATGGAGGGAACTACATATACTAAACTATACATTTCGCAATAGTCCTTTGAAACACTTGTGTTATTTACAACACAGAAATCAACTACCCATCCACAGTTTCCTTATTAATCTTTGCCTAGCAATTTTACAATCACTCAAGTTTGGTAGCCGATGCTGTTGGATGCACTTTCTAGCCATGGGCGTAGTTGTTCATGCAGTGGTTACAATGTATCACTGATCAAACGTTCTCATTAAAGGTCTGCGTCATAACCATAGGAGCAAATGAGTATGGAACAGGGATAGACATCATTTTTACATGCAAATATGATTGGATACAGCGTTTGATTATTGAAATATCTGCCTCAATTTAACTTCAGAGTTGCTTTTTTCTTTCTGAGGGCTAATCGGGGACAATTTCAGAGACCGCTCTAGCCGGGGACAGGCCACAAGAATGTGGGATTGTCCCCGGAAATCAGGAACGACTGGTCAACCTAGTCAATATAGGACCCCAGAATTTCCTCAGTAAAATCAAATCAAATCAAACTTTATTTGTCACATGCGCCGAATACAACAAGTGTAGACTTTACCGTGAAATGCTTACTTACAAGCCCTTAACCAACAGTGCAGTTCAAGAAGTTCAGAAAATATTTACCAAACAAAGTAAAAAATTATAAAAGTAACTCAATAAAATAACAATAACGAGGCTATATACAGGGGGTACCGGTACAGAGTCAGTGTGCAGAGGTACAGGTTAGTTGAGGTCATTTGTACATGTAGGTAGGGGTGAAGTGACTATGCATAGATAATAAACAGCGAGTAGCAGCAGTGTACAAAACAAATGGGGGTGTCAATGTAAATAGTCCGGTGGCCGTTTGATTGTTCAGCAGTCTTATGCCTTGGGGGTAGAGATGTACTGGGCTGTACGCATTACCCTCTGTAGCGCCTTACGGTCAGATGCCGAGCAGTTGCCATACCAGGCGGTGAAGAAACCGGTCAGGATGCTCTTGATGCAGCTGTAGAACCTTTTGAGGATCTGAGGACCCATGCCAAATCTTTTCAGTCTCCCGAGGGGGAATATGTTTTGTCGTGCCCTCTTCACGACTGTCTTGATATGTTTGGACCATGTTAGCTTGTTGGGGATGTGGACACCAAGGAACCTGAAACTCTCAACCTGCTCAACTACAGCCTCTTCGATGCTCCTTTGTCTTGCTCACATTGAGGGAGAGGTTGTTGTCCTGGCACCACACTGTCAGGTCTCTGACCTCCTCCCTATAGACGTTCCGGCCTACCACTTTTGTGTCGTCAGAAAACGTAATAATGGTGTTGGAGTCGTGTTTGACCATGCAGTCGTGGGTGAACAGGGAGTACAAGAGGGAACTAAGTACACACCCCTGAGGGGCCCCAGTGTTGAGGATCAGCGTGGCAGATGTGTTGTTACCTACCCTTACCACCTGGGGGCGGCCCGTCAGGAAGTCCAGGATCCAGTTGCAGAGGGAGGTGTTTAGTCCCAGGGAACTAGGGTGTTGAACGCTGAGCTGTAGTCAATGAACCACATTCTCACATAGGTGTTCCTTTTGTCCAGGTGAGAAAGGGCAGTGTGGAGTGTGATTGAGATCGCGTCATCTGTGGATCTGTTGGGGCGGTATGCAAATTGGAGTGGGTCTAGGGCAGGTATTCCCAAACGGGGTTTGTTCTCTGTTTCTTTTCACATTTTCAAACAGTACATTTATATTTTCTAACGGGGCTACACATTTGGGTGAGTTATTTTTCTCGCCTGAGTAGCCTCGTTTCACTGCCAAAAATAAAATGAAACCATCTAGTGTTCCGCGAAATAACAACACAATGTCAAATACAGGTAGCCTAGTCAAACAATTAACATCCATTCACCTTACCCGTTACTCTCTCATGGGAAATCTTCACTCTTGCGCAGACATTTAGAAACTAAACATGAGCATTTGAAAAATAAGCCACAGGAGTTTTTTTGAGCGAGAATAAAGACGACTTTCGAGTAGTAAGAGATTCTTCCTGCTGCCGTGGATATGGCTGGGACAATACTGGGGGGAAAGGCCCAAAGAACTGTACAGACAAGGCCTTCCTCAAACAACACAAATGGACTTTGATGGTCAAGATGTGTTGGTATCTGTACTGATGGCGCAACGCTCCTGCAAGTAGTTGCTCCCAACTTCACTTGGGTACACTGCAGCATCCTCCGAGAGGCTCTTGGGTACACTGCAGCATCCTCCGAGAGGCTCTTGGGTACACTGCAGCATCCTCCGAGAGGCTCTTGCGTACACTGCAGCATCCACACTGGGCACTGCAGCATCCTCCGAGGCTCTTGGGTACACTGCCTCATCCACCGAGAGGCTCTTGGTACACTGCAGCATCCACCGAGAGGCTCTTGGGTACACTGCAGCATCCACCGAGAGGCTCTGGGTACACTGCAGCATCCACCGAGAGGCTCTTGGGTACACTGCAGCATCCACCGAGAGGCTCTTGGGTACACTGCCTCATCCACCGAGAGGCTCTTGGGTACACTGCCTCATCCACCGAGAGGCTCTTGGGTACACTGCAGCATCCACCGAGAGGCTCTTGCTGCCAAGGTAACGCCTGACAGCTTGAAAAACGTTTTGGACACTACTGTGAAAAAGGTTAACCTTGTTAAAGCAAGGCCCCTGAACTCTTGTGTATTTTCTGCACTCTGCAATGATATGGGCTGTGACCATGTGACGCTTTTACAAAAAAACAGAAGTGCGCTGGTTATCAAGGGGCAAATTATTGACTAAAACATTTTTAAATTGAGAGACGAGCTTAACGTTTTCTTTACTGACCATAATTTTCACTTGCCTGACCGCTTGCATGATGACGAGTTTCTCACACGACTGACCTATCTGGGGGATGTTTTTTCTCTCCTCAATGATCTGAATCTAGGATTACAGGGACTCTCCGCAACTATATTCAATGTGTGGGATACAATTGAGGCTATGATTAAGAAGTTGGAGCTCTTCTCGGTCTTCATTAACAAGGACAACACACAGGTCTTTCCATCATTGTATGATTTTTTGTGTGCAAATTAACTCAAGCTTACGGACAATGTCAAATGTGATATAGAGAAGCGCCTGTTTGAGCTGGGTGTGCAATTAAGCAAGTACTTTCCCAAAACGGACGACACAAACAACTGGATTCGTTATCCCTTTCATGCCCTGCCTCCAGTCCACTTACCGACATCTGAACAAGAGAGCCTCATCGAAATTGCAACAAGCGGTTCTGTGAAAATGAAATTTAATCAGAAGCCATTGCAAGATTTCTGGATAGGGCTGCGCTCAGTTTCTTGCCTTGGAAAATCACACTGTTAAGACACTGATGCCCTTTGCAACAACGTACCTACGTGAGAGTGGATTCTCGGCCCTCACTAGCAGGACAACTAAATACAGGCACAGACTGCGTGTGGATAATGAATTAAGACTGAGACTCTCTCCAATACAACCCAACACTGCAGAGTTATTTGCATCCTTTCAAGCACACCCTTCTCTTGGTCACTTCCCACGAGCCGGATTGTGACAAAACCTCACACTCATTCTTATGTTTATTAAATGTATCGTATAGTGTGTGTGTGTGTGTGTGTGTGTGGCAGACTTACAATGATGGCAAAAAACAACATGTGAGAGTGCGCTGACCCTGGTGCTAGAGGGGGTACAGCTGACCCTGGTGCTAGAGGGGGTACAGCTGACCCTGGTGCTAGAGGGGGTACAGCTGACCCTGGTGCTAGAGGGGGTACAGCTGACCCTGGTGCTAGAGGGGGTACAGCTGACCCTGGTGCTAGAGGGGGTACAGCTGACCCTGGTGCTAGAGGGGGTACAGCTGACCCTGATGCTAGAGGGGTACAGCTGACCCTGGTGTAGAGGGGGTACAGCTGACCCTAGAGGGGGTACAGCTGACCCTGGTGCTAGAGGGGGACAGCTGACCCTGGTGCTAGAGGGGGACAGCTGACCCTGGTGCTAGAGGGGGTACAGCTGACCCTGGTGCTAGAGGGGGTACAGCTGACCCTGGTGCTAGAGGGTACAGCTGACCCTGGAGGGGGTACAGCTGACCCTGGTGCTAGAGCTGACCCTGGGACCCTGGTGCTAGAGGGGGTACAGCTGACCCTGGTGCTAGAGGGGGGGACCCAGCTGACCCTGGTGCTAGAGGGGGGACAGCTGACCCTGGTGCTACAGGGGGTACAGCTGACCCTGATGCTAGAGGGGGTACAGCTGACCCTGATGCTAGAGGGGGTACAGCTGACCCTGGTGCTAGAGGGGGTACAGCTGACCCTGGTGCTAGAGGGGGTACAGTGGACCCTGGTGCTTAGAGGGGGTACGACAGCTGGAGGTTGAATGTTTGAAGGGGTACGGGACTATAAAAAGCTTGGAAACCACTGGTCTAGGGTATCCGGGAGGATGCTCTTGATGTGAGCCAGCCTGTTGCTAGTTGGCCTTATAGAGTTGGTTTGAGTGCCCTCTTAGTGCCAGCATCGGTCTGTGGTGGTAAATAGACGGCTACGAGTAATACACTGTAGACGAGAACTCTCCCGGTAGATAGTGTGGTCTACAGCTTACCATAAGGTACTCTACCTTACGGTACATACATCTGTATGTGCACTAACTCATATCATAGGATAATTCATTTGGGGTTCAAAACCTGAGGAAGTGGAAACACGAAACACACCAATTAGATGGCTAACTCTAGTACACACTGCTGGTAGCCATGTATTCATCCAACAGTACATTTTACCTATGAGACCTACAGGCTTTGCCCTCGCAATACCCGCTGCACACTTCGCCATGTCAAAATAGTTGCTATTGAGCTGACCATTGAGAGTTGATAAATAAAATTCTACCTACAGAAAGCTGAGACCCTCCTCTCTTCGTGAAGCTTCCAAAGCGGTGTTTTTCCCGCAATTGCATTATTAAATGTTACACAGTCAGAACACATTTGTCTTTCGAGCTGACGGGGGAAGAGTGGCTCGCTCACCACAACAGAAGGCCCCAGCGAGGACACAGACACAATGGCAGGACAGACACTTTCAATACACGAATCATGAGGTTAATAGCCTTTACTGTTTGAGCAAATCATGGTTTTAGCCACCACAAATTTGTTTTGAGGTGACAATCCATGATCTTGGCCGTTGCCCACTGATCAGCCAAACCCGTATTATAGATTAGCATACCAGAGAAATTGTCTTTTTTTTTTTTAATAGCACATGGGCCGCCAGCCATGTCACCTCACTCGTTGTTTTATTTTTATGTTGGTTAGAATTGACATATCAGTTGCATCATTATAACCCACTATGGGAATAGAGAATAGAGAAATGACTAATTAGTTGAGGAATGGAAAGGATGCTTTTGCATTTATAGTGAATCTGTCTGTTTTGTCTTTCTGTGAAACGCAGTTATTGTCCAACCTCGCTACCACGAGACGTCCATTCTAAGCCAATCACTCGGTCAGAACATTTTTGCCTTAACACAATTAGGTTCATGTGATTTGAGGTTTAAAAAAAAGGAGAATAATCAAGGCTGACAGTTCTTTCACAGGCAGGGAGACAGACACAACCTTTTACAAAATGCACACACAGAAATATGCATATACGCACGCACGATCACACACTAACACACCAGTTGTGTCCAATAGACCCGTTTTCCAGAGGCAGAGCTTTAATTTGGTTGAATATTGGAGTGTGGGTTAAAACAGCGATTCTCAACTGGAAAGTGTCTGATATATATATATATTTTTTCCTAAATACTCCACTCTGAGCTGAAATGACTAAAACCAGGTAGAAAGTGTGTAGAAACCAGTAGAACTATTTGGTGGATTTTGTTGATTTTACAGTCTCAAACCAGTGAACTCAACATTCCTCATCAAGAATATGGGCATAATGAAAAATGAGGGACTGTTGTTCTCTTGTCATATAATTAGTACATGTACTATCAATATAGCATTGTAAAAAAAAAATCCAGATTGCCTTTTATCACAAATAAATAAATAAATCGCCGTGCAAATATTGGATCGCGGCTGAGACAATTTGGTTCTATTTGGTTGCCGGGGTAAAACCAGTGGAGAACCACTGGGTTAAAACATTTGAATAAGTTGATTTGAATGTCTGGGGGCCAAACCTTTGGGATGGGCTTAGTACGACTTCTGGCGCTTATGTCATCATTGACTGACACATGCTCACAGTGGGGGTATGCGTGCTTACAGTCTCAAACACACAGTACACAACTAACAATCACACTTCAAAAGCAGGGCAAATCGTACACGGCAGTCGATGCTTTTACTACGGAAAATATTTATTTGTTTTAGTCAAAAGCCAAGAAGGACAGAACCCATAAAGACAAAGACAGGTTCCTGTGGAGGCAAAATGTGACTCTACAGTTTATATGGAATAAATAAGAATAAAATGGACTCTTTGGGGATGCTGTGTGAGTGGATTGACTGCAGGGTGCAGGCCAAAGGAGAAGTTGCTTCTGGTTCTGTTCATCTGTGTGTATGTGGGAGACAGTGCAGGTGGTAGAGACTATGACCTAGCAGAAACATCATACTGGTTCATATCACAAGGCCACCGTTGTGTTTTCTCCAGCAGGAAAGTTTCTTAGTTTAGCAAACAACACATTATCTGGTATAAAGTACTTTGTCATAACGCTGTATCATACACAACTTGATTGTCTCAGCATCCAACCATCGATCAAACATCAGTCAACATTGCGTTTACTGACCTCATACATGCAGGCGGACATTTATATTTACAAAAATAGGACTTGCTACGAAGGCCTGTGGCTTTTGATAGAGACTCGTATTTAATAAGGACACAGCGTGCGATTCTGAGTCCATCCTGACAAAAATCAATAGGAAAAGAATATGTAAAGGAAATAGCATTTGAGATACTAAGCCCCATTACTGTGAAGACATCAGCAGAGTATTCAAAGAGCCACGGGGCCCCATTCTCATAACACCGCCATCACACCAAGGGGAATATCACCATAGAAATACAGAACTAAATACCACTCACTCAAATATAACAGAGCATAATGGCTGAAGCAAAACGATGTCATCAAATATATAAAGAAGTAAGGCAAATAAAGGCAAAAATAAAAGCAAAGTACGAACACAAAAATATATCAAAGGTGGTGTACTTTTGGAATGGAATAAAAACACAATAGAAAAGAACAACAACTACATACGATAAAATAACAAAGTTTTCCAAAAATATTCTATAAATACAGAGAGCCTCTGTCTCCTGCTCCTGCAGAGGGAAGGTCAAAGGTGAGGGGTCAGAGGTAGACCCTATGACGTCTCGTTGACTGTCCTCTCCAGCTCTATGATTTTAGCACTGTCGTTCACCCTCTGCTCCAGAGACCTGGCGCAGAAGAGACGAACAGATAAGAAACTACAGCACTAGACTTTTACTGACACCAATACCCCCAAAATCGTGTAAAAAAAACAGTTATTCTGTCTCATACAGTCTCTGATGTCATCGCCTACCATAAGTGTGTGTGTGTGTGTGTGTGTGTGTGTGTGTGTGTGTGTGTGTGTGTGTGTGTCGTACCTGTGCAGGTCTAAAAGCAGGGGTTTCTGTGGGTTCGTATCACTGCTGTTGCTGAAAGGTGGGCGTGTCTCAGCCCGATGTGACTCCTCCCCTTTCTGCTGCTTTTTCTCAGAGCGCCACGCTGCCATGACAACCGTGGGCCTCTCCAATTGGTCAGGATAGTCCCCGCCCAGACCCAGAAGGTGTGGCTCGTCCAGCCCTCTCTCCTCATAGGACAGCAGGCTCCTGGACTTCACTGTGAAGGATCATGGGTAAAAAAAAAGAACATTTTTACCTGATCACATCATGTCCAGAAAGGAGAAAGTACTCAATGACATGCCTATCTTTTACATCTTTCTTTGTTGAAACGTCTTTTGTGTTTTTAGGGACGGTATAATCCTGTGATGCGATCGTGTCTCCTACTAATGCAATCCTACAACCCTCTTAACAATATGGATTACACATTAAACCCTACCAACAGTAAACCTTGCTCTGTACATGTCCTACAAAACAGATTGTTCTGCTGTAGGGGCAGAGTGCCAGCAACACAAATGCTGGGCTCTGTGGCAAACAGGCTGTGTGTGGGAGGGAGAAGAGCTGTAGGGGGAGCAAAGATCAATCATCATAAAATGGCTGCATTGCAGTTTAATCATGCTAATGATAGTCCCTCTGAATGGGAAATAATGACATTCAAGTGTACACTCTTCCAGGAGGCCTTGCCAAAACACTTCAAAAGGTGTGTGTGTGTGTGTGTGACTGGTAGGATCACGCAACACGGCTACTTTCTCAGCACTCAGAGATTCAGAGCTAATGCCTCGCTAACACACACACACACACACACTGACACGTCATGCACTGTAAAAAGATCAGCATTAATCCATGAAACATGAATGTGCAATGTGTGACTGACTGTCTGTGTGTGTGTAGTACCTGTAGCTGTGTAAGACTCCTGCATGGCCATGTCTCTGGAGAGGCCAGTCTCTGTGATGGAGGAGCAAGGACCCAGGCTGGAGTAGAAACTCCCTAGGAACACAGCGAAGCACAGCACCACCACCTAGACACACACACACACACACACACACACACACACACACACACACACACAATATGTTATTAGGCTCCACCATCAAGCACTTACATGAAAAAGACAAGACAGGCTGCTCACAACAGCTGACACACAGAGCATGCAGGAGTTATATCAAATGAAAAACAAAAGGTTATCCAATCGATATGAAACACAAAATGTGCGCTCGCGCACACACACACACGCGAGCACACACACACAGGGCTGAGGGTTGAGTTGAGGAGACTCACCATGAGGCAGGAGGAGGTCTGGGTGCCAGTGACTTTGCAGGAGCGGGGAACCTTCCCTGCCACCACCGCCTGCAGAGAGTGTAGCTGTTGTATTAGAGTCCTAGGGAGAGGAGACGAGGGGAGAGAGGGGGGAAGGGGAGAGAGAGAGGGGGAAGGGGGAGAGGGGACGAGGGGGGGGAAGGGGAGAAGGGAGACGAGGGGAGAGGAGACGAGGGGAGAGAGGGGGAGGAGAGAGGGAGGACGAGGGGAGAGAGGGGGATGGGGAGAGGAGACGAGGGGAGAGGGGGGGGGGAGAGGAGACGAGGGGAGAGAGGGGGAGAGGGGGAGAGGAGACGAGGGGAGAGAGGGGGAAGGGGAGAGGAGACGAGGGGAGAGAGGGGGAAGGGGAGAGGAGACAAAGGGGGAAGGGGACGAGGGGGAGAGAGGGGAAGGGGAGAGGAGACGAGGGGGAGAGAGGGGGGGGAAGGGGAGAGGGGAGAGGGGGAGGGGAGAGGGGGAAGGAGGAGAGAGGAGGGGGAGGGGGAGGGGAGAGGGGGGGGGAGGGGGAGAGGAGACGAGGGGGGGGAGAGAGGGGGGAAGGGGAGAGGAGACGAGGGAGAGAGGGGGATGGGGAGAGGAGACGAGGGGAGAGGGGGGGGATGGGGAGAGGAGACGAGGGGAGAGAGGGGGATGGGGAGAGGAGACGAGGGGAGAGGGGGGGGAGGGGGAAGGGGGGGAGAGGAGACGAGGGGAGAGAGGGGGAAGAGGGGGGAGAGGAGGGGACAAAGGGGGAAGGGAGGGAGGGGGAAGGGGGGAGAGGGGAGAGGGGGAAGAGGGGGGGAGAGGGGGAGACGAGGGAGGGGGAAGAGGGGAGGGGAGAGGGGGGGGGAAGGGACAGAACGGGGGAAGGGGAGAGAGGAGACGAGGGGGAGAGAGGGGGAAGGGAGAGAGGAGACGAGGGGGGGGAGAGAGGGGGGAAGGGGAGAGGGGGGAAGGGGAGAGGAGAGGGGAGAGAGAAGGGAAGGGAAGGGGAGAGGAGACGAGGGGGAAGGGAGGGGCGAGAGAAGAGAGGGGGAAGGGGAGAGGAGACGAGAGGGACAAAGGGGGAAGGGGGAAGGGAGAGAGAAGGGGGAAGGGGAGAGAGAGACGAGGGACAGAGGGGGGAAGGGGAGAGGAGACGAGGGGAGAGAGGGGGAAGGGGAGAGGAGAGGGGCGAGAGAAGGGAAGGGGAGAGGAGACGAGGGGAGAGAGGGGGAAGGGGAGAGAGAGACGAAGGGGAGAGGGGGGAAAGGGGAGAGGAGATGAAGGGGAGAGAAGGGGGAAGGGAGAGGAGACGAGGGGAGAGAGGGGGAAGGGGAGGGAGAGGGGAAGGGGGAGAGGGACGAGAAGACAAAGGGGAAGCGGAGAGGAGACAAGGGGAGAGAGGGGGGGGGGGGGGGGGGAGAGGAGACGAGGGGAGAGAGGGGGAAGGGGAGAGAGGAGGGGGAGAGGGGGGAAGGGGAGAGGAGACGGGGCGAGGGGGAAGAAGGGAAGCGAGAGAGGGGGAAGGGGAGAGGAGACAAGGGGAGAGAGGGGGAAGGGGAGAGAGAGACGAGGGGAGAAAAGGGGAAGGGGAGAGGAGACGAGGGGAGGGGAGAGAGGGGGAAGGGGAGGGGAGACGAGGGGCGAGAGAGGGGAAGGGGGGGGGACGAGGGGCGAGAGAGAGGGGAAGACGAGGGAGAGAGGGGGAAGGGGAAGAGAGGAGACGAGGGGAGAGAGGGGGAAGAGGGGACGAGAGGAGACGAGGGGGAGAAGGGAAGGAGAGGGACGAGGGAGAGGGGGAGAGGAGAGAGGAAGGGCAGAAGGTAAATTTGGGCTCAGAGCTTAGTCATAGACACTCACACACATCCTGCCAAAGACAATACACACACACACAGAGCTAAATAGACACACAGCTGAACAGAACAGCAGAGAATTATACACTTCACTGGACTAACATATGACTTCACAGACAATGTTACACTGTGTGTATTCGTGCACAAACACATGAAAACATAGCAAAACATAACGCTCCGTTCGACTCAGCGAGCTGTGTGACAATTTTACAAGGTTGGATTAATATTGTAGGAAAGGATGAAGCACGAAACATAACCTGGAGCACTGTATAATGTATGTCTCTTACTTGTTGGTACACTCCAGATTCTCCAGTTTCCTGCGCAGCTCGCTGTTCTCATTGGAGCAGTTCTCCACCCTGTGGACAAAAGGGGGAATTACAAGATCAGTGACAGGTATAATAACTCGGGGAGACATAAGCTACTACTGTATTTGTGTAAAAGCACCGTTGAGTCTTTATCTATTGATAATGACGCTAATTAATTACCAAAGAAATGGGAGACCAAAAACGCATTCCCAAAGCAACACAATTTGATTTCACGCTGAATGAGAACATCACGAAAGGCTTACTTCTTCTCCAGGGCGTCCATGTACTCCTTCTTCTTTCTGCGGCTCTCTTGAGCAGAGATCTGAAAGAAAGGATGTCGAAATTACACCCCTGTTATGGCTCACGGAAGTATCGCTTTACTGTATCACTCTGAAGTGTGTTATTAGGTCTGGCACAGGCAGCAATAGAAAAGTATTGAACATATGAGTGAGCATTTCTCCTCTGCCGAGATAATCCATCCACCTGACAGGTGTGGCATAGCAAGAAGTTGATTCAACAGCATGATCATTACACAGGTGAACTTTGTGCTGGGGAACAATAAAAGGCCACTCTAAAATGTGCAGTTTCGTCACGAAACACGATGCCGCAGTTGCCTCAAGTTTGGAGGGAGCGTGCAATTGGCGTGCTGACTGCAGGAATGTCCATCAGAGCTGTTGCCAGGAAATCTAACGTTCATTTCCCTACCATAAGCCTCCTCTCCAACGTCATTTTATAGAATTTGGCAGTACGTCCAACCAGCCTCACAACCGCAGACCACGTGTAACCACGCCAGCCCAGGACCTCCACATACTGCTTCTTCACCTGCAGGATCGCCTGAGACCAGCCACCCGGACAGCTGATGAAACTGAGGAGTATTTCTGTCTGTATTAAAGCACTTTGTGGTGAAAAACTCAGTCTGATTGGCTGGGCCTGGCTCCCCAGTGGGTGGGTCAGGCTCCTAAGTGGTTGGGCCTATGCCCTCCCAGGCCCATCCATGGCAAATTAAGAATAGGGCCTAATGAATTTATTTCAATTGACTGATTTCCTGATATGAACTCTAACTCAGTAAAATCATTGACACTGTTCCATGTTGAGTTTATATTTATGTTCCTAGCTGTTGTTTGACATTTCAACTCACAAATCGTAATCACAAGACCCACCTTGTTCTTGATCTTCCTGCGTATCTTCTTCAGGGCTTTCTCCTCCGCCTTGGACAGGGGCAGCTTGGTGGGAACAGGGTAACCCTCAGCAACCAGGGTTCTCCTCTCTTCCTCTGTCAGCAGGAGAGGGCCAGAGCCCTGCAGCTTCTACAGGGGGAGGAGAGAGGAAGTGTCATCAGAGTCCATCAGATAAGCTGACAAACTGTGTCTTATTTCAGTGACGTCCCTGTATCTGTTCTCTGAATAGCTCCATCGCTCATTCCTTCCATTTCGTGAGGTTGTCACTGATCTGACCAGGTTGGATTGGTGAACGCAATAGGGTGGTAACCTCACATTAACTTATCCAATCTCTCTCGGATCAGTGATTACCCGAAGAAAGGTAGGACAGATTCATATTATGCCGACAGGGTCCCTGTATCTTTTCAGTGAATCCCTGGTCCCCAGTCTGTGTTGTACGTACGTGTGGGGCGGTGAGAAGAGGGGAGTTGGAGAGGGAGGAGGGTGTGCGCTGAGACACCTTGAGGCCGGCCTGGGAGGGTGCAGGGCTGAGGGGAGAAGAGGGGGTGGAGGGGCTCTGGGGAGTGCTGGCGTGTACCGGGCTCTGACAGCCCTCTGAGTCACTGCTGTGGGAGGAGGGAGGGGTGGGTGGCATCTGCAGAGACTCCAGACCTTGTGAGGGGAAACACACACAAACAGGTTACACGCCTGCAAACGTTCTCTAGAGACGATCAACACTAACATTTATAGACTTTACACATTGGATTGTACTTGATGTCAACATCATCCATCCGTGGCTAGAAGGGATCCTCAGAGCAGCACAACACTGATCCGCCTGCATAGCAACTATACTGAACAAAAATATTAAAAAACGCAACAAATTCAAAGATTCTACTGAGTTACAATTCATATAAGGAAATTAGCCAAATTGAAATACATTTCTTAGGCCATATGGATTTTACATGACTGGGAATACAGATATGCATCTGTTGGTCACCTTAAAAAATAAATAAGGTATGGGCGCGGATCAGAAAACCAGTCAGTATCTGGTGTGACCACCATTTGCCTCATGCAGTGCGACACGTCTCCTTCGCATAGAGTTGATCGGGCAGTTGATTGTGGCCTGTGATTGATTGTGGAATGTTGTCAAAATCCTCTTCAATGTCTGTGTGAAGTTGCTGGTTATTGGCAGGAACTGGAACATGCTGTCGTACACGTCGATCCAGACCATCCCAAACATACTCAATGGGTGACATGTCTGGTGAGTATGCAGGCCATGGAAGAACTGGGACATTTTCAGCTTCCAGGAATTGTGTACAGATCCTTGCGTCATGGGGCCGTGCATTATCATGCTGAAACATGAGGTGATGGCGGCAGATGAACGGCACGACAATGGGGGCCTCGGGGTCTCATCACGGTATCTCTCTGCATTGAAACTGCCATCGATTAAATACAATTGTGTTTGTTGTCTGTAGCTTATGCCTGCACATACAACCCCACTAGGGCACTCTGTTCATCACGTTGACATCAGCAAACCGCACGACAACACAATGCCCTACACATTGGTCTGCAGTTGTGAGGCCGGTTGGACGCACTGCCAAATTCTCTAAAACAACGTTGGAGGCGGCTTACGGGAGAGAAGTGAACATTCAATTCTCTGGCAACAGCTCTGGTGGAAATTCCTGCAGTCAGTATGCCAATTGCAAGCTCCCTCAAAACTTGAGACATCTGTGGCATTGTGTTGTGTGACAAAACTGCACATTTTAGAGTGGCTTTTTATTGTCCCGAGCACAAGGTGCACCTGTGTAATGATCATGCTGTTTAATCAGCTTCTTGATATGCCACACCTGTCAGGTGGATGGATTATCATCTTGGCAAAGGAGAAATCCTCACTGACAAGGATGTAAACAAATTAGTGCACAAAATTTGAGAGAAATTAGGTTTTTATGCATTTGGACATTTCTGGGATCCTTTATTTCAGCTCATGCAACATGGGACTAAGACTTTACATGTTGCGTTTGTATGTTTTGAGAAGAAAAAAAAGAAACCCGCACACTGCTCTTGATAGTATCACTGATCTTTAATAAGCTTACGTATCTGACCTTCATCAGAGCGTTTGTACTTAAAAATCTATTTATTTTGGACATACCATACATATTGTCAAATAATTAAAAGTGTGCTTGATTTATATTCAAAATATATCTTTAAAATGTATGCACGCATGACAAAGTCGCTTTGGATAAAAGCGTCTGCTAAATGGTGTATATTATACGATTATGTTATTTAATGAGGGGTAAAGAGCACAGTACTTGACACGTATATTTGACCCAGGTCTGGGAACGACATACAGAGAGGTTATGAGTAGTGTGGCAGTACGATATGGTGTGTGTCAGGTCTCACCTTTAGGAGACAAGTTGAGGAACTGGTCCACCTCATGAGGCTCCAGTTTGATCTGGATCTCACCAATCTCCTTCGCCTAAACAATCAAACCGCAGAGAGAGACGTCACACACGCACATCCGTTTGTGTGTGTGTTTGTGAGTGAATGTGGGCCTGTCTGTGGCTCTAAATGTCTTCTTACCTTGCTGGTCTTGCCCTGTGTTGCAGTCTGTGGGTTGGGCTTGGGGGCTGGTGGGGCCGGGGCCTCAGTGATGTGGCCCTCAGGGGCCAGGGACAGGGTTAGGGTGGGCAGCAGGGCTGGAGGGTCACACAGCAACACCTCCATCTGTTCCTCCTGCTCCACGGACCAATTCTCACCATCTGATTCTAATAGAGCGAAAGAGACACGACACATCAGCATCAGCACGGTCACTTAGATACGCTGCGTACTGTTTGTGTCTTGTGTGGCCCTGAACGTACTAAAGCACATAGCTCCACATATCTCTGTATCCCTCTTTTGTTATAGATACCGCAGATATCCTGCACATTACAGTACGGCATGTAATCTACAACTGTCACCGAGGCCCAAAAACCCTCCCCTCTGTCCTCCTCCTCTCACCTGCATCGCTCCCCTGCTCCCCAGGCATATGTGAGACGGGCGACTGGGGCCGGGAGTCCCCACACAGGGAGTAGGAGTGCTCCGCCTGGATGTGGGGCGGTAGCGGGGAGGACGGGGTGAAATCATCCCCCTCGTCCATGGCCTCTCCTTCCCGGCCGGACAGGAAGGGGTCGCTCAGCAGCTGGCCCAGCAAAGCATCCTGGGAGAAGTCATCCAGGAGGTCTGTGAAGTGCTGTTAGAGGGGAGAGAGAGAGAGAGAGAGAGAGAGAGAGAGAGAGAGAGAGAGAGATGGACGTTCATGATAGATTGATAAAAGACACATAAGAAACACAGACTTGAGGCTGAGCACAGGCATGATACCATCTAGTCATCACACTGTCTAGTTACTACACCATATACCATGTCATTATTATATCATATGTCTGTAGCTAATTTGTAATAACTGCATATGAAGCTCTTTAATGTCTATCAGCACTTGCCTTTGAGGAAAAGCCCCACAGGCCAGCAACAAACAGCCAATCATAGAGCTGTAAAATCCCCTCTCCTCGTGTGACAATAGAGGCTGATATCGCTCCCACCAATCAGAGCGGCCATATCTCATCCTCCCATCTCTCAATATGGTGAGACGTTTTGACTTTTGAGTACAGGCCAAGACTGACATCCACCTTCTCCACTTCTTCTCCTTTCTTTCTCCCCCCCATCCTACCCTCAGAACATTCCTCCATGCACATTCCTTCCCATCTTCCTTTCTTGATGTGACCCCCCCCCAAAAAAAGTCTAATTTCTCATCACTGCTTGGGACAGGCTAGGACAGGCCTCTCAACCTCTGCGCTGTTCAGGCGCTTCAATGTTCCTTCCCCTCTCTGCCCTCCGCTTTTTAGATTCCCTACCTCTATATGTCATTACGAAGACCTTCGGGTCAAAGAAGTCAACTCAATAAACTGAGGGAGCATTCAACGTGTGTGATGGCATCGTGCCCTGCACTTGAAAGTCATGATCAGATGGGTGTATACTATTTAACTATCTACCTCTATACCTCTTTCTGCTTTTCAGGTTATGTACTTCTCTACCTCTCTTTAACATGACCAAACTAATAACGCCTATCAGCCAGCTGGAACGGTAATAATGGTCAGGTTAGGCCATTTTATTTGTGGTTAATAGCTACATTGAAAGAGCGCGCATCAACAGTAGTTCATCATGTCTTCTGTGAGGCAGTGAAGGACAGGGACAATACAGTATATAGCCTAGACTTACAAGAAAACTGTTGAATAGAAGACAGTCACCCGTTCGTGAACACAAAAAAACGTGCTTTCGGTTGGTTTCACGCAATGATGTACAGTGCCTTCGGAAAGCATTCCGGATACTTTACCTAGACCACTTCTTCGTTACGTTACAGCCGTATTCTAAAACGGATTAAATAAAAACATTTCAAACTCAGCCATGTACATACAGTACCCCATAATGACAAAGCAAAAAGTTTTTTTTTTTTAAGAAACAGAAATATCTTATTTACATAATATTCAGACCCTTTGCTATGAGAATTTAAATTGAGCTCAGGTGCATCCCGTTTCCAATGATCATCCTTGACATGTTTGTACAGCTTGATTGGAGTCCACCTGTGGTAAAATTTAATAGATAGGACATGATTTAGAAAGGCAAACACCTGTCTATATAAGGTCCCTCAGTTGACAGTGATGTCCGAGCAAAAACCAAGCCATGAGGTCGAAGGAATTGTCCATAGAGCTCCGAGACAAGATTGTGTCGAGGCACGGATATGGGGAAGGGTACCAAAAAATGTCAGTAGCATTGAAGGTCCCCAAGAACACAGTGGCCTCCATCATTGTTCAATGGAAGAAGTTTGGAACCACCAAGACTCTTCCTAGAGCCCTCCACCAATCAGGCCTTTATGGCAGAGTGACCAGACAGAAGCCACTCCTCAGTAAAAGGCACATGGCAGCCTGCTTGGAGTTTGCCAAAAGGAACCTAAAGACTCTCAGACCATGAAAAACAAGATTCTCTGGTCTGATGAAACCATGATTGAACTCTTTGGCCTGAATTCCAAGCGTCACGTCTGGAGGAAGCCTGACACCATCCCTACAGTGAAGCATGGTGGTGGCAACAGTACAGAGAGATCCTTAATGAAAACTTGCTCCAGAGCGCTCAGGACCTCAGACTGGGGTGAAGGTTCACCTTCCAACAGGACAATGACCCTAAGCACACAGGCAAGACAACACAGGAATGACTTCGGGACAAGTCTCTGAATGCCCTTGAGTGGCCCAGCCAGAGCCCGGACTTGAACCCGATCGAATATCTCTGGAGAGACCAGAAAATAGCTGCACAGCAACGCTCCCTATCCAACCAGACAGCGTTTGAGAGGATCTACAGAGAAGAATGGGAGAGACTCCACAAATACAGATGTGCCAACCTTGTAGCGTCATACCCAAGAAGACTCGAGGCTGTAATCGCTTCCAAAGGTGCTTCAACAAAGTACTGAGTAAAGGGTCTGAATAAATGTGATATTTATGGGGTATTGTGTATAGATTTATGAGGGGGAAAAAAACAATTTGATACATTTTAGAATAAGGCTGCAACCTAACAAAACGTGGAAAAAGTCAAGGGGTCTGAATACTTCCCGAAGTGAATGTATATAAACCCCGAATTGCTGATGCTATGCATTGGCCATTGAAAGGCTTTGAAGCCACCGGTTAGCCATATTGTCACTCCCTAGTAGGAGCCTCCATGGAAATGAATGTAATTCTACAGTATTTCAAATACACGTTTCAAGGACAAAATTGCATGTCTTTAAGTATTTTTCTGTTGTAGTTGGGACAGTAACATTATTATGAATTTGTATGTTTAGCGCACATTATATACAATTTAAAAGTCCGCATTTAGGCCTCTGCAATATAATAAATGTCTGAAATGAATGTAGACAATGTATTTCTATACCTTCCAAAATATTACCACAGCACCCCCTATCAGTCATCTAGTGTATATATAAATCCTTGATTTCCCTGTCTCCGCACGCCCAATTCTGGTGAGTTCAACGCTTAATTTGGTTTCTCTTTCCTGAGGCTTGGGGGTGTACTCAACCGTTTAACAACCAAACAAAATGAAAAGGGGTGGGACCTACCTGAATTTGTCCAATAGAAACTCTTGTTTTTGGTGCAAAACATTTCCCGTTTGGAGTAAACGGGTTTCTGTTACAAAATGTTTTGCAACAGATGAAATGTTTTGCAACAGAATCGGTGTAATGAATAGGCCTACACCCCTGGTTAGAGCACTAACTAGGTTCTGATGCAAAGTATGGCATTATTCTAGAGTTCAGCACTGATATTTCCCCGAATTTAACCAGTGGTGGGATGACTAGGATCATTTTATCGTCCCTGCTCTTTCTGGCGTACAGTCTCTGTCACTGAGAATGTCAACCATTTCTGACTCAGACCGCTGGATGGATTACAAGTAACAGAGTTCTGTGTTCAGGACTTGTATTGAACTGCATTACTGATGTGGGATCTTAATTCGAGCCAGTTTGCTATAGCAGGAAAATAATCCTTCAGAAACAGGAAATGTCAATTATTATGTGGATTATAATTCATGGACATTTTTGTTGGGATTGATACATTTTTCGTAAGAGAAATTGAAGTTTTTCCTTTTAAAGTGGAAATGACAATCTTCAGAAGCCTTTTTAAACCTCAAATACACAATACGTTTTGAACTTCCTGTATTTCTGGAAAGTTCTCCTGCAACAGCGTGATCAAATGAAGACCCTACATCTGTAAGCGTCAGGGAACCTTATAGTGTAGCCTATATCTTCAAACTCTCCCATCCTATACCCCGACTACTACATATCTCCAAAGACGTACACTACCGTTCAAAAGTTTGGGGTCACTTAGACATTTCGTTGTTTTTGAAAGAAAAGCACATTTTTTGTCCATTAAAAATAACATCAAATTGATCAGAAATACAGTGTAGACATTGTTAATGTTGTAAATGACTATTGTAGCTGGAAACAGCAGATTTGTTAATGGAATATCTACATAGGCGTACAGAGGCACATTATCAGAAACCATCACTCCTGTGTTCCAATGGCACGTTGTGTTATCATTTTAAAAGGCTAATAGCACAGCTGAAGACGTTTGTTCTGATTTAAAGAAGCAATAAAACTGTCCTTCTTTAGACTAGTTGAGAATCTGGAGCATTTGTGGGTTCGATTACAGGCTTAAAATGGCCAGAAACAAAGCAAGGTCTTTGTTTCTGGCCATTTTGAGCTTGTAATCGGACCCACAAATGCTGATGCTCCATGTTCTCAACTAGTCTAAAGGAGGCCAGTTTTATTGCTTCTTTAAAATCAGAACAACAGTTTTCAGCTGTGCTAACATAATTGCAAAAGGGTTTTCTAATGATCACTTTGAAGTTATTTTAATGGACAAATTTTTATTTTATTTCAAAAACAAGGACATTTCTAAGTGACCCCAAACTTTTGAACGGTAGTGTATAATGTATGTGTGTGTGTGTGTGTGTGTGTGTGTGTGTGTGTGTGTGTGTGTGTGTGTGTCTGTGTGTGTGTCAGAGAATGGGGTGATGTTGTACAGTAGGGAACAGTGTTACTGTAGAGCTGAGGGAAAGGGAGGAGAGAGGGATGTTTCAATGTGTTGCTCATTAACAAAGATCCCATAGAGACAACACCCTCCTTATGAAACAAAGGCCTTTTCACTCACACAAAATAAAGGCAACCTCGACAACTTCCACAGCTGCTTAGATAGAAAACAGCAGTCTTTAACTTCCTGTTGAAAACTAAGAAGAACACCCAACATTTAAAGTATGCACATCATTAAAACGAATAGGCCTACAGATTTCACAGTAATGCTAAGAAGCATTACTCCATAGGATTTGGAGCCAACTGTTCAGGTTGTATTGCAGTATCCTGGAAACCACCTGAGTCAGCCAAACAGTTATGTTAATTACCTGATTCCATCCAAAAATCAGTTCCCTGAAAGTGCATGCATAACTAATAACCTTCACCTGCTCTAGACTACAGTTCTGTCTCCGGGCAGAACTCACAGACCTGAGCCAATAGGAGTATTAGCCAGACAGGGCCTGTCTCTAAACTGCTACAGCAGGGGATAGGAAGCATCTGGAGAACGTGTCTTGGTAGCATCTCAGGGAGTGGGCAGAGAAAACACTTCATGGATATCATCTAGTTGGAAAACAGAGAGCAACATTCAGAGGGGAAAGGGTGGAATGGCAAATAGGAAAAGAGAAGACAGCAGGCGGAAAAAGTGATGAACACCCTGGAGAATGTGAAAGGAGTAAGAAGGAGAGGGGGACAGAGAGAGAGAGAGAGAGAGGGGGAACAGAGAGAGAGGGGGACAGAGAGAGAGAGAGAGGGGGACAGAGAGAGAGAGAGAGAGAGAGAGAGGGGGACAGGAGAGAGAGAGAGAGAGAGGGGACAGAGAGAGAGAGAGAGAGGGGGACAGAGAGAGAGAGAGAGGGGGACAGAGAGAGAGAGAGAGAGAGGGACAGGGAGAGAGAGAGGGACAGAGAGAGAGAGAGCGAGAGGGGGACAGAGAGAGAGAGAGAGAGAGAGGGACAGAGAGAGAGAGAGAGAGAGGGACAGAGAGAGAGAGAGAGCGAGAGAGAGAGGGACAGAGAGAGAGAGGAGGGACAGAGAGAGAGAGAGAGAGAGAGAGGGACAGAGAGAGAGAGAGAGAGCGAGAGGGGACAGAGAGAGAGAGAGAGAGAGAGAGGGGACAGAGAGAGAGAGAGAGAGCGAGAGGGGGACAGAGAGCGAGAGAGAGAGAGAGAGCGAGAGGGGGACAGAGAGAGAGAGAGAGCGAGAGGGGGACAGAGAGAGAGAGAGAGAGCGGGACAGAGAGAGAGGGGGACAGAGAGAGAGAGAGGGGACAGAGAGAGAGAGAGAGACAGAGAGAGGGGGACAGAGGGACAGAGAGAGAGAGAGCGAGAGAGAGAGGGACAGAGAGAGAGAGCGAGAGGGACAGAGAGAGAGAGAGAGAGGGACAGAGAGAGAGAGAGAGCGAGAGGGGACAGAGAGAGAGAGAGAGAGAGAGAGGGGGACAGAGAGAGAGAGAGAGAGCGAGAGGGGGACAGAGAGAGAGAGAGCGAGAGGGGGACAGAGAGAGAGAGAGAGAGCGGGACAGAGAGAGAGGGGGACAGAGAGAGCGGGACAGAGAGAGAGGGGGACAGAGAGAGAGAGAGGGGGACAGAGAGAGAGAGAGAGAGAGACAGAGAGAGAGGGGGACAGAGGGACAGAGAGAGAGAGGGACAGAGAGAGAGAGAGAGAGAGAGGGGAGAGAGAGAGGGACAGAGAGAGAGAGAGAGAGAGGAGCGAGAGGGACAGAGAGAGAGAGAGAGGGACAGAGAGAGAGAGAGAGAGAGAGCGAGAGGGACAGAGAGAGAGAGAGAGAGGGACAGAGAGAGAGAGAGAGCGAGAGGGGGACAGAGAGAGAGAGAGAGAGAGAGGGGACAGAGAGCGAGAGAGAGCGAGAGGGGGACAGAGAGGAGAGAGAGCGAGAGCGAGAGGGGGACAGAGAGCGAGAGAGAGAGAGAGCGAGAGGGGGACAGAGAGAGAGAGAGCGAGAGGGGGACAGAG